>NC_051274.1:29549869-29724869 GCF_015220745.1 Sebastes umbrosus | reverse complement strand
ATACGTAGTGGTGTTGTGCCCTTGTCTTGGGCTACGGGAGGAATAATTTACCAGAATAATTAATTGGGAGACGCTGCCTTCATATGAGGCTGAAAACACCACATTCACATCATGTTTGATGAAGAATCTAACTGTTTTAAACAGTCAAGCATGAAAGTTTCTAATTAAATATGTGCATTTCGTATGCGACTATCTGTTAACTGCCTTTCTGATCATTTCTCTCTAGTAAAAGAGACAAGCAGACTTCCTGGTTAAATCATCACGGGTCCAAAAAATACACACAAACCATGGAAACCTACACAAACCTGAGGTGCTTCAGTGATTTAAAAATAAATGAATAAACCCAAAGAGACTCAAGGACGTTCAGAAGTGATCTGAAATACACCCAAGGATAATTAGACTTGATTCAAAATGTGGCGGCCCTGAACAACACTGGACGATGAAATACTATTCATCCTATTAATATCTTATTTATTCATTTATTTATTCAATACTGAACAGCGTGGAGGAGGGATGGATGGATGGAGGGTATAGGAAAGAAGAAAATAGATCTAGTAAGGATGAGAAAGGAGAGAGACTGAAGATGGAGTGATGGATGAGGAGGTAAATTAAACAGGGAGGGAGGGAGAGAAAACATGAGAGCATTTACCATCCTCCGTCTGATCACATCAAGCTTTCATTCCATCAGCTTCCACATGTGAACGCCATCACATGACCATCTAGCTGAGTACTGGCAATTATATTTTTCCCCCTTCAAGCACTGTGTTGGACCCTGCGCGCCACCATCTAGACAGAAAACAGGCTAGCTGTTTCCCCCTGCTTCCAGTCTTTATGCTAAGCTAGGCTAACCACACCCTGACTCCAGCTATAAAACACACAGACATGAGACTGATATATGTATATATATATATATATATATATATATATATATATATATATATATATGTGAACGTCTCACTGTCAGAAGGACAGAGAATCAGACTGTTTCTCTAAATGTTGGACTGTTCCTTTAACTATCAGAACAACAACACAGTGTGTCTTTATTCTGACACTTAATGCCTGAATTTATTTCATTAAATTATCTCCACATTCAAAACATTAAACTGTAATGTATGCTGCTGACTTCAGGAAACAACGCTGTGCTTTTATTTTGAAGAATGAACAGTGTCTGTGTGTGTGTGTGTGTGTGCGTGTGTGTGTGTGTGTGTGCGCGCGCTGTTGTACTAAATGGCCAATTTCCTCTGGGAATAGTAACTTAATTAAATACAGACACACACACACACACACACACGCACACACACAGACCATCTGTGTGTGTGTGTGTGTGTGTGTGTGTGTGTGTGTGTGCATTTAGTAGCGGTATGTTAGCCCATAGTGTGTGTATGTGTGTATGTGTGTGTGCGTCTTCGTGGCGGGCTCACCGACAGGAAGACAGATGAAGGACAGGAAATGAGCGCGAGCAGACGGACAACAGTTTGTGTGTGTGTGTGTGTGTGTGTATGTGTGTGTGTGTGTGTGTGTGTGTGTGTGTGTGTGTGTGTGTGTGTGTGTGTGTATGTGTGTGTGTGTGTGTGTGTGTGTGTGTGTGCGTGTGTGTATTTGAATCCCAGTCAGACTCATCAATACTGGCTGTCCACCTGAAGCCCCTGACCTCTGACCCCTGGAGGTCACAGGGTCATCACACACACACACACACACACGCACACACACAGACAGCCTGAGGTCGCCGTGACAATCAGAGAGACAGAGTGCATCGGGTGAAGGGTGGAAGTAGTGATGTCATTATACAGCAACTACTACTACCACTACTGCTGCTACTAGTACTTCTACTACAGCTATAGCTTCTAGTACGAATACTACTACTGCTTCAACTATTACTACTGAAATACTAATACTGCTATAGCTTCTAGTACGAGTCCTACTACTGCTTCCACTATTATTACTGAAATACTAATATTGCTATTGCTTATAGTGCTACTACTGCTTCCACTACTACTACTGAAATTCTAATACTGCTATTGCTTCTAGTATTAGTACTGCTTCCACTACTACTATAATACTAATACTGCTATTGCTACTAGTACTACTACTACGACTACTGTAATACTTATACTGCTATTGCTTCTAGTACTAGTACTACTACTGCTGCTGCTAGTACTGTAATACTGATACCCAAAAGCCCTGTGTGATGTGAGGAGCAGTGCATGCTGGGTTGTGTAGTCCTCACCGAGGTGTTCTGGCACTGGATGCAGGAGGAGTGAAGCGGACTGCTGGGATACGCTGGACTTTTCCCTGGATGTTGAACACACACTCGTAGTTCTTCTGACCCGACTGAGGCTGGGGGAGGTTACGAGCTCGCAATGTGATTGGACGAACCATCCCGGCCGGGACCAGGATGTCAGAGGTGGGGAGGATCTGAGGACAACCCTGCAGTGAGAGAGAGGGAGGGAGGGAGTTAATACACACTCTGCTATCAGTCAACACACACAGTAAATTACAACAAATTCTCATTATAATTCAACATTTAACTGATCCAGTAATGAGGACACGGACTGGAGCAGGAACATCAACGCTCTGTGCTCTTTAGAAATGAAAACATGTTGTCTTTTTTGCAGTTTGGAACAAGCTTTAAATTGAAAAAATATACGGAGTAGTCCCCAATTATTAAATAAATGTGCACAGAAATGGAAAAATAAATAAATATCAAATAAATAAATCAAATTGGAAAATAATTAAATATGAAAATGAATGAATACAAAAATAGGCTATTTATTAAATAAATAAATACATTTTATTCATTTATATTTCTATTTCTAAGCATATTTTACTCTACATTTCTTTTTTATTTATTTATCTATTTATTATAATGGCAGTTTCAGTCCTCTATAAACAGAGGTTTGGAGGACAAAATACATATAATAAAAAGTATAAAAAAACAAAACAATAATACATAATAAAATAATGGATATATATTTATTTATTATTTTATTTATTTATTATAATGGCAGCTTTAGTCCTCTACAAACAGAGGTCTGGAAGAAAATAGATATATAATAAAATATACAAATATAAAATAAAACTGTAAAAAGAGTGTAAACTGGAGGAGGTTGTGCTGGTTTGTGAGAGAATAAGATGATATCATCAGCATAGAAGTCAACCAGAGACACTTTAACATCACACAGAGACACTTCATCCATTATTAGGTATCAATTATTGATTAGAGAAGCTTTAAATATGGCAGTTTCAGAAATTATTAATAACCCTCTTCTTTATTTCTACTGTTGTATTAAAAGACCTGTTGATCAAAGTGGGAGTGACAGCAGCATCCAATCCTGCGGTAAGAGGAGGGCGGGACTGGTTAAATGTGGGTATAAAGAAAATATTAATAGTACAAAAATATAGTTTATTTGAACCGATATTGGTTATTGGGAATATTATGAATACATTTCTTGATTATTTTCTCTGTTATTGATGTGTATTGTTGTCCATTATTTTTACTTTTTGCTGTTTCATGTGTTATTTTTATTTGTTGACTGTGATCTTGTATCTGATCCTGCCTACTTTTATTTGTCCTCGTTTGTGAAGCACTTTGTAACTGTAGTTTTGAAAGGTACTTTATAAATAAAGTTATTATATTACTGTGTGTACTCTGTCACACTGTCGGCTGTGTGTGTGTGTTCAGTAATGGACAGCTGGTGACGGATCCAAGCTTTGAAACTTCCTGAGGCGACTGGAAACACACAAATACACACACACACACACACAGTGTGACTGTGTCTCTCAGTGGGGTGAAACCTTCATTAATGAGCGTCACCACGGTAATTAATTGCCTTGTGACTGACAGGAAGACCATTAGCTCCACAGGAAGTGGACCAGAGCGCAGCGAGACGCCAGCAGCGACTGTGGAGACCGGTGTGACAGCGAGTGTGTGTGTGTGACAGTGTGTGTGTGTGTGTGTGTGTGTGTTTGGGATAAAGGCCAACTGAGTCTCTCAGCAAACATTGGACATTTATCCAAACACTGGGCTCACCTGTGACACTCAGTGTGAAACAAGGTGACAGAAATCATTTCAATGTGAAACTGAAAGCAGAGTGAAAGTGTAAAACGTGTGATGTGAGGCAGCGTTGATGAACTGAGAAACAATTAGGGCTGGGACTATTCACCTATCTTCTGATTCAATACTATCATGATACTTGGGTGCCGATTCGATACTGCATGTATTGCAATTTTTAAGTATTGGGATTCAATATTACGATTTATTGTGATTTTTGATAACTTTTTAACACTAGACCATGGGGAAAAGTTGCATCATACTCTTCTAGGGACTTTTACTTTGGAAAATATCTAAATTAATTCAGTAAAAATGTTTGATTTTAAGCAAGGATGTCAAATATATCAGTCATTGTCAGGCATTATTTATTAAAAAAATGTCTAGCAACCTAAGAAAATCAAAGAATAAAGACATTTCCCTCACAAGTTAGTAGTATTTTCTGTTTAATTTATAAGGGACATGTAATGTTTTAAACTTCTGGTGAATATAATCCAATCAATCTTATTTCCATATATGTATTTTGTATATACAGTTCCCTTTGTTAACACCTTATTTAGAAAACCGGAGGTAGTCACAAGTGTATTCTTCCTCTAACTTCTCCAAGGTCGTCTCTAGCTCTCCCGTCAGCTCCGTTCTCTTATACATCCATGGTCAGCTCCATCGGGGGCCGTTTGAATGCATTTAACGTAAATGTCAGTATATGGGTGCTCTACAGTTGTAGCGTCGGCCCATTTGACCACGGAGATGAGAGTGACGGCCGGCTTGACCGAACGTTACGATAACGTTTCCTGTCCATCACAGAATTAGCATGCAGCTTTAGCCATGATGTCTAGCTCTGCTTTTCCCTTCTATGTGTGAAACCCAAAATGTTTCCATACTTTACTGAATGTGTAGTGTTTACCACTTTGGGTTTAAACATGCTTGTTGTTGTCAGTTTCTATTGGCCCAAAGCTAACGTGGGTGGTAGAAAATGGACACAAATATGCTTGTTTTATTGGTGCATTTTATCCCCGTCTGTAGATACAGTATGTACTTTTTAATGATACAGCACAATTTTATAGTTTATAGCTAATTATTTTGCGGTACCCCCTGGCAGACTGCCACGGACCCCACGTTGAGAATCACTGGTTTATTTGGCCTTTAAAGATGTCGAATTTTTTAACTTCATCTCAATACGTTTAAATGTTCTCAACGATTTGACTGTGCGTTCCTCCTACAGCTGCTGCTCTGTCTCTCCTCTCGTCTTTCTGCTGACAGATTATTTTTATTTTCAGCTACAGATGATCAGATAGTCCTCTTTAACTCTTCACTTCTGTTTCCAAGATATGAAAAAGAGACTTTTAATCTGAAAAACCCATCCTTCTTCCCCTTTGTCTGTCTATCCTGAATCTCTGTTCTCTCCTCTCACACTCTCAGCTCCCCCCCCTCTCTTTAGTCAGCCTAATTGCCTGGTAATTAACATTAATTGCTGTGATTGGATGCTTTCATGTCAATTAAGTGGCTATTCATCTTCTATTAACCAATTAGCCAATCAGAGGTTGTTACTGTCACCCTGCAATGACATCGAGCACCAATCACGTCAACGAGACGCCCAAACAAGGCGCTCCCTGCTCGCAGTCTGCTAACGAGATAACGAGGGCAGCTCGTTAGACTGACAGCTGATCTGTTACTACTGTTTACATGTTGTACTACACACTGGTTTACAGGAAGTTATCTTCTGTCCTGGAGCACTACCTGCTCCAATCGGATCAATCAGCTCAAGGTAATAACTTGTTCAGCTGCTGGGCGCTGATGTTGCAATGGAACGAACAATTGACTTTCACTTCTTAGTAAAATACGGTCTTTGGTGGAACATGGGCCAAGGAAGAACCCATTACATTGAGGAGTGGATCAGAATCACAGGGCGGATACATGCATTATTTTTCACTTAAGGAAACAGCCTTGGCGGGGGTTTGCGCTCTCTGAGTGAACCTCTAGTTCTTTACTCAGGTCCTTAGTATTTACATCCTAATTTTTTAGGTTTCAGAATATTTTATTGAAACAAAGTTCTTGTACAGCTGCTTGTTTTTAGACAACATTTAAAACAGGTTTTGTAGAAAGACGTGTTTATATTTCTCACAGTCGATTGGTGGTGTGGAGTAGCAGCACTAGGGGTGTTTTCAATGATACCCAGTCCTATTCAAGACCTCCATCCTTTCAGTTTATAAGGTTCAACAAAGTATATTTCCAAGTGAAAACCAGATTATTTCTATTAATAATAACTGTAATATAATCATTGCAGGAAAAAAAAGAAATAAATAAAGGGGCCATACTGGTGTTTTTTCCATTACCTTCCTTTCATGCAGACATCAGTTTTCACTTGCGTTTCTATGGAAATGAAAACGTTCAGAGACGTGAAAGCTGCGGCAGTTAATCGTCTGTATATTTAGTGATGATCATGTGACGTTGCAGCTGAGAGCAGAGACCGTTTGAACCTGAGAAAATAACTAAATCTACGTCACAGTTTTCACATGTTGGATTCCTGTTGGGTTTATTTTCTGAAGACGTCCCTCATCGATGCGTCTCAGCTTAAATCACATCAGTCACAGAGTCCTTGAATGCAGCAGCACTGTGTGTGTGCGTGTGTGTGTGTGTGTGTGTGTGCCCTTCACTGTTGACCTGAAGCTTTACAGTTGTTTACTGAACCATGTAATGACAGAGAGAGAGAGAGAGCGAGAGAGAGCAGCTCTGACCTCCATCTTCACTCTCACATCATCATCACGAAGGAAAGAAAAACACTGCAGCTGCAAAACTATAAATAACTACAATTATTCTGTTTAACTGGATATAAATTTTAAAAACATCATATTTGAGATTATATTTTCTAATAAGTTATTTAAATTATTCTTGGCAGTTATATTTGACCTCAGTGGAAGTCTAATAAACCATAATGTGAACATAGAAATCGTGTACATACGTCCATGTTGCTGACTCGTCCCTCCTGGAAGGAGCAGTCCTGCAGGTTGTTGGTGCAGACGTGACGATATTTACACCAGTGACACGGAAACACGCTGCTGACACAGGAAGTACACCTGGGGGGGAAAATGGGGATTATTTGCAGGATTACAATTTTAAAATAAAGAACGTGGTGATATACTACCATACACGCATTATAATAACACTTCAGGACACGAGTCTCACACAACGGCCTCTAACGTTAGTGGAAACATGTTTTTACTGGGGGAAGTTTCACCATTATTTAGTATGTAAAGCAGAAAACGAGCAACATCACAGTACAGGGAAATTTAAGTATTTGTACTCGTACTCGGTCTGAAAAAAAGTGGTATCGGTGCATCCCTATAGGTTACTAAAGTAACTCTACCAACCCTGGAGAGAAACTCAGGTTTTTGCAGGGCCGGCTCGAGCCCTCGTACACATGTGGTGCTCTAGTGAGTATTAGTGGCAGCAGGACGGTGGATGTGGGATTGAGTCAGATTAAAACCCATTGTTGTTGGTAAAAGATCTCTAATCTGTTGGTGATATCAGCAGGTGAAGATGAACCTGAACACCTGCGTCAGCACCTCACCTGACTCAACAATACAGTTCACTGTCTCAGTGAGATCAGCACTGGATTCATTATGATGGTGTTAACAAAGAGACACACACTCCTCTGTGTGTGTGTGTGTGTGTGTGTGTGTTTGTGTTAAAGATGTTAAACCCTCCCAGCAGAGACAGGAAGTGTTTCTGTGTCTTCTGTGTCCAAGAGCTCAGAGCTGCTGTTACCGTGGCAACCCCAGCGAGCCCGCCGCACAGATTATGTTACCCCGTAAATCTGCTAACCCGAGGGGAGGAGGAGAGGAGAGAAAAAAAGGAGGGAGGAGAGGAAACGAGAGAGGGGGGGAAACAAGAGAGGGGAGGAAACAAGGAGAAAGGAGAGGAAACAAGGAGGAAAGAGAGAAAACAAGAGAGGGGAGGAAACAAGGAGATCTCCTCTTGTTTCCTCTAAAAAATTAGAGGAAACACAGTAAGGAAACAAAACGAGAGGAAAGAAGAAGACATGGATGGAGGAGAGGAGAGAACGAGAGAGGAGAAGAAACAAGAGAGGGGAGGAAACAAGAGAGGGGAGGAAATAAGAGGAGAGGAAACAAGAGAGAGGAGAGGAAACAAAAGGACAGGAAAACAAGAGGAGAGGAAACAAGTTGAGGAAACAAAAGGAGAGGAAAGAAGAGGACAGGGATCGAGGAGAGGAGACAAGGATAGAGGAAAGGAAACAAGAGGAGAGGAAAGAAGAGGACAGGGATCAAGGAGAGGAGATAGGGAGAGAGGAGAGGAAACAAGAGGAGAGGAGAGGAAAGAAGAGGACAGGGCTCAAGGAGAGTAAACAAGGAGACAGGAGAGGAGATGAGGAGGTTCTAGACTTACGAGTTGAGCACAGAGCAGTTGTAGTAGATGAAGCTGGTGGTGATGAACTGATGTCCGGTCTCAGTGGAGCGTAGACTGAGCTGGACGACGCGCTTCTCTCCTGAAATCAATAACATCAACATGTTATTGATCACATTCTGATATCGATTCACATCATGATGACATCATGTGTGTGTGTGTGTGTGTGTGTGTGTGTGTCTCTCACCATAGGAGTGTGTGTTTGTCGGCAGGTCTTTCAGTGACGGTGACATACACATCACCTGACCTTTAGCCTGCACCTCTCCGGAGGTTTCACTCAGCTCCTCAAACACACAGGACACGCCCCCCGACAGCGCCGGCACGTTCTGCACCCGAATGGTTAACTAAAGAGAGAGAGAGAGAGAGAGAGAGAGAGAGGTTACACCTGAGTCAAGGTGTGTGTCGACACCATCACCTGTCATTGATCCGTGTGTGTGTGTGAGTGTGTACCTGTGTTGCCGGGGAGGTCACCGACATGTTGCTCGGGGTAACAGCGATGTCGACACATTGGTCCAGCCGGGTGTTGAAGTGCTGAGGCTCCTCCCACTTATCACATGCTTCCTGTCTGGAACACCTGGCGGGGTCAAAAGTCACCGCGGGGTCAATATACTGAACACATAGCTGTTTACACACATTCATTTATCCTACCTGGAACACCTGGCGGGTCAAAGGTCACCGCGAGGTCAACATACTGAACACACATCTGTTTATTTATTTATCTTCAGATTTTATGATTTTTTTTAACCAACATCTTTATTTTAAAATGCATTGATTTAATTATTTATTACTTTATTTTGAATTGACCATTTTGAAATAATTTACTTAAAGTTTTTGTTTTATTTTTTAATTCGCTAATATTTCAATATTTATTTATTTTATTAATTTCTAAATTCTATGTATTTACTTATTTAGTTGTGCATTACTTTATTTTAACATTTTACTTATTTTGTAGTTTTATATTATTTAATTATTTGTAATTAATTACTTTTTAATTAATTTAGACATTTTTTAATCATTCTAATTATAACTAATTATCAACTAAATCTAATTGAGTTATTTTCAAATATGTATGTATTTACTGGTTTTAATAATTTACTTTTAACTTCATGCTATTTATTTTATTTATTTACATATTTTAAATTCAAATTACTAAATAATATTTATTTATTTGATTATTTATTTTCAAATTTACATTTTACTAACTACTTTATTTTTTAAATATGTATCATTTTATATTACTTACTTACTGATATGTTTTTATAAATGAATTTATTTATGAATTTGTTTATTTTACAGGTCACATATTAACTAACATTAGTTTAGTCATTTTCGTGAAGTTAAAGTATTTTTCCCCAAACAAGAACACACATACAGTATATAGCAGGTGTGTTATCAGTGTTGTGCAGGTGGAGTGTTGAGCAGCAGACAGTCGGAGGTGAAGCTGCATGTTTGTGTCTGCAGAGAGCAGCAGCTCCAACATATGTAGCTCCACACAGAACACGTCAGACTGCAGTAATGAGCTGTTTACTTCTAATTAACAACAGATGGACAGAAAGAGACGAGAGGAAGACGATGAGGAGCTGAGAGGAAGAAGACGATGAGGAGCTGAGAGGAAGAAGAATGACAGGAAGAGAAAACCTGTCTGACCCTGCTGCGTATCACAATGTGTGATTCTGTATATTACATTGGCAATATTGACACATAAGCTAATATCATGCTTTTTATTTTTTATTTAAGTATTTTACTGCAGTAAAAATGAATTAGTCCTTGTTGTAAATACTGATCGGTTTAATACTTGACTGTGTTTTACATGTACTCAAGTATATATTTTGATCTTAACATATGTTTTTTACATGGAACATGAGAAACAAAATAAAATATCATAAAATAAAATAACACATAATAATATAAAATAACAAAATAATATAAAATAAAATATAAAGTTAAATAAAATAAATTAATATAAAATAAAATAGCATAAAATGAAAAAAATAAAATAACCTAAAATATAAAATAAAATAGCATTAAACAGTATAAAATAAAACAACACATATAATAAAATAAAATAACAAAATAAAATAATATAAAATAAAATAGCACAAAATAATATAAAATAAAATATAAAATGTGGTGTAGTATAATATAATATAACACAATTAAGTAATCAATAAGTGCAAATGCTAACTTAGTTTATTGACGAACAAAGTAACAAGTACTGAGATAAAGGTCCAGATTAATAGAGGCATATAGTGCCACCTCCTGACAGTTTGATGGTTGGTTAGTTATTGATAATAAAGACGCTCTGTTACAATAAAATACACATAGCATCCTACTGGCTTTCAGTGACATAATGACCCTTCATTCTTTTATAGGCTCCTTGATTATGTTGGTAGAAAATGTAACTCCGGTGGAAATGCATTTCTAACAAAACATATTTCCTGCTGCAAATTAGTAGCAAATAAATGTGGAAGCATCTGTTAGTATGTGACGCAGACTGATGGATATGAGATGCAGTCTCTTACTTGTTGAAGAGGACACACCAGCCACAGTGAGGGTCTCCTGAGCCCAGACAGTCTGAACAGCTGCTGTACTGCTCACAGCTCTCCACTGGAAGTCTGCTCACCTGAACACACACACATTATAAACAGGTTGGTACACATTTACATCACATCAAACACGTCACACAACGCTGCTCCAGCGAGACACACAGTCTGAGGTTGTTCCAGCAACAATTAATAAACATGTTCATGAAGGAAAAACAACAAGAGAAGCTGAACATTAAAGGAGGATACGATGAGAAAAAGGGAGATTTATCCAGATTTATGGAGATTTATGGAAACCAATGTATCATCCAGATTCTTCATTTAAATATATAAGAACTTAGAGATGACTCTAAAATGGCAACTTTGATGGGATACTTCAATGTTTTGGGAAATATACTTTTCACTTAAAACACTTTATGCTAACTTAGTTAACAAGATCGAAGTCAGTCTCATGTTCGTGATTTAAGTTCGGAGCGGAAATCTTCTTATAATGTTTTCATACAAAACAAAGACACAAAAAAGATGGATGAGAGATCATACATTAGACCGCCCCATATGGGTACTTCGCTAAAAGTCAAGGCCGCGCCCCCTTTAGGGGGATAGAAAACAGAAGATTTCATAGACTTCAATGCAATCTGACGTATGTTTGGATTGTAATTTTGACAAGTTTGTATGTATTAATTTATACACACGTCTAATAATTATTTTGCGATCTTGCCTGAACCGGAGCGTTGGCAATACCTTAATGAATGAAGGTTGATCGCCACCATGTCCCTTCAGTCTTCCTCCGTCAGACATCTCTACATATATGATTGAATCCCGTTAGGTTAAGTGTTGTCTATAAATAACCAACGCGTTAACAGCCAACTGTTTGATCTATAGGCTGAGATTTAGTTGGAGACAACAGTCTGATGCTGCTATAACGTTAATGCACAGTATGACTGTATTACTGCAGCAGCCTCCCGTTCAAGCTAATGTTAGCTCGTCGTGCTAGTCACTGTCACCAGCATCATTTAGTCATTTAGCACACTGACAGTGAATATTCACGTATCGTATGTGCCTCAAATGTCAGTGTGAAAGCCTCGGTTAACCTGCTACACAACAGCTTTTCGTCATTTTCTCTCCTGTGACGGCGAGTTTCTTTAGTTTCTAATAGTGCATTAATGGGGGACTATTTTCAGTGGCGGATTAATCCACATTTGGCGCTCTGGTATATGTGGCATTGAGTGAAAATAAAGTGTCACCAGACTTCTGCTTTAAATTACAGAAAACAAGATGAATATAAATCTGGTTCTAATCCTTTAATTGATCGTGACTTTATTATTATTATTGAGGTAAATTTGTTAAATTGACTTGATATTGATTTTATGGTTGAATGGTCCCGATGAAACACTGAAATCATTCCCACATTACTTGTTTGTGTGTGTGTGTGTGTGTGTGTGTGTGTGATATCTCAGTGTGGTTTGGTGGTTTTCCGCTGACAGTAACTCAGCCTGAGGCCTGTGTGTAACACATTAGTCTTGATTTTACAGACAGTTAGTCAGTGTGTGAGTCTGGCTGTCTGTGTGTGTGAGAATAGTATCTTTTACCCAGAGGTCATTGCAGCAGGGAGACAGTAAACACAGTGAAACACAGTGGACACTCTGTCTGTCTCTGTCTTATTCAGACGTTCACACATGAATACATTCATTGTCACAGACACGCGCACTCATACACACACACACACACACACACACACACAGGGAGTCCTGTCTCCTCTCTGACCTCATTATCGGGGTTTTCTTTAAAGGACCAGTGACGCCGTATCTCTCTGCCAGACTTCATTCACAAACCAGCTGATTCTGCAGTTTTGCTTCTCATACTGTCTCTCACATTCATACCGTTCATTCTCTGCAATGATGCATTGTTTAAATTGTGCAGACAAATCCATCTGCTTAAAGAAACCCCTCAAATACAAGTGAATGAATCACATGTGACACACATTTATCCTATGTAAAATCCCATCGATAATGATGCAACTGAATTTGTTTTACTACTCTTTACTACAACTGGGGCTGCACTAGGGGTGGTAAAAAACGATTCACCGTCTGAGTAACGTGACGTCATATCCGTTCCGTAACCGTCAACCAAAACAAACCCCAGCGAGCCGAAACGAGAAAGTAGGAAACGGCGGAGGGTCTACGTGGATACACCTGCACCCTCACATGTTAAATCCAAAGTGGTAAACACTACACATCCAGTAAAGTTTGGAAACAATTTGGGTTTCACACATTGAAGGATAAGCAGAGCTAGACATGACAGCTAAAGCTGCATGCTAACTCTGTCACGGACAGGAAATGTTATCGTATTGCGGTAACGTGCGGTCAAGCTGGCCGTCACTCTCATCTCCGTGGTCAAATGGGCCGACGCTACAACTGTAGAGCACCCATATACTGACATTTATGTCATTTATTAAATTACCACTTATTTACGAGGGAAATGTCTTTATTCTTTGATTTTTGGGTTGCTGGAAAAAATGTAATAAATAATTCCTGACAATGATCCTGATATATTTGACTTCAGGACATCTCCGACTACATACACGCTGAAAACAAACTTTTTAACTGGATTAATTTAGACATTTTCCAAAATAAAAGTCCCTAGAAGTGTTTGATTCAGCTTTTTCCCATGATCATTTTGTGAATTTACATGTACACATATTGTTGTATATTTTGCACTGTTGTCGATATAATAATGTTTCATGCACTTTAGTGGTGTGTGTGAAAGTTTATTGCGTTAAGCTATTTTGTGGTGACAGTAATATTAGAGAAGAAGAATGCCTAAGGTAAATACTGTGTAACCGAAAAAGGGTATGTACTCTACAAAAAGATGCATGTCCTATTTTTGTATTTTGTAAATTGGTGTATTTTTGTAAAAGCTCCTCAGAGTAAAGTTCTCGCTGAGGAAACGGCACATCACTCTCGTGATTATTTTCTCCACATTTTTCCGGGGCGCAACATTTAACACTCCAGAGACTCCAGAAATGTAGTTTTGCAGGAACTCTGAAGGCCTGGACACGAACATTTTGATCCTCATTGATATAAATGTGTTAGACCAAAAAAAACATTAATAACACTGTGAAAACACTCTGTTACAGTAAAAGTCCTGCATTAAAACATTCCTTCAGTAAATGTATAACAAGTCTAACATGATGCTGCCACCCAGCTGACTACAGGCTCTGCTCAGTTCCTCTCTGTGGGAACCAGCCGGCTGCTCTGATTGGCTGCTGCAGCCTCATGTAAATGTGTGTTTATGTAACACTGCAGTGAAACAGACCGAGCTGAGGACTCGTCTGTTTCTCTCTCTGTGTCTCCTCCACCTGTCAATCAAATACAACTACAGTGATGATGATGAGGCAGCTCATTATGAAGCTGTTACACCCCAGAAAAACATTTCATGATCAAAAATAGTCCCAGACATGATCACACACACACCAACGACTCTTTATCTGCACATATGAGTGTTGCTTTGACATAGATTTATAAGAAATAATTCAACCTGTCAAATTAGTGTAATTTTTAAATGTATTTCTGCAGGACCAGATCCATTAGAGACTCTCTGACATCCTGCTGACCTCAAACAGCTGTTTACTGACATCACACCCAAAACATTGACCAACAAACAACATCTGTATTTGAACACGTCTGTGTGTGTGTGTGTGTGTGTGTGTGAGTGTCGTCAGCTGTACAGGAACTAACAGTTGTTGAACTCCGCTCTGCTTCCTCTCAACGGTACAATAAGAGTTTTAACATGGGACACGGACACACACACACTCAGAAATAGAGTGTGTATCGTGGCGCCAGCTGAGCGATAGTCACATTCACAACTTCCTGTCTGCAGATGTTAAAACAACAGAAATCCTATTCCAACACACACACACACACATTCACACTCACACACACTTAGCCTCCTTTGTAAATAACTGCAGTGCCTCTGACATACTGTCGTGTACCATGTTAAAACTCTTATTTTAGTGTATTTTTTAATTATTAAAAAAATAAAAAAATAAGTTAGAACATCTGCTTGAAATCTGCTGATATAACACTTATACCTCTTTATTCTGTCTTTCTGTTAAACAGAGTGTTTATCATGTATGGAGTTTTTCTTTATGGAAAAAAAAAAATCAAGTCAGAACTTGAGAACTCTGCCGATTCAACTTTTTAAATTCTTTCTTTTCTGTAGAGATTATTTTCTTTGTCAAACAAAAAAAACAAATCAAAAACAATGCAGAACTTCCATTGGGAATCTGATGATTTAACTATTTATAGTCTGTCTTTTATGCATAGACTGATTTTTTTGTCAAAACAAAAAAAAAAATCCGAATTTTTATTGGAAATCTGCCGATTTAACTAAGCCAGTGTTTATCATGTATGGAGTTTTTCTTTATGGAAAAAAAATCAAGTCAGAATTTCCATTGGAAGTCTACTGATTTAACACTCATACGTTTTTCTTCTGTACAGAAGGATTCTTTGTTTTCTTTATCTATTGAAAAACCTATTAATGAACTTCCATTGGAAATATGCTGATTAATTTTAGAACACTTTTTAAAGTCTTTCTTTTCTGTAGAGATTATTTTGTTTGTCAAAATAAAATAAAATAAAATAATGTATATATATATAGAGTTTAGTCTTGGTCAGAACATCTATTGGATTTTTTTTAGTTTAAGTCTGAGCAGTGCAAACATACAGATTTGTGATGGTCAGAACATAATTAACTGGTTTATCAGGTCAGCAGGTGTACCAGGATAAATGTGATGAACATTAAACATAAATTGGTGTGTGTGTGTGTGTGTGTGTGTGTGTGTGTGTTCCTACCTGTCTGTCACTCAGCAGGTAGATGTACTGATGGTCCGGACTGAACACCATGTCTCTCAGGATTGGCTTCCCTTCCACCACCGTCACCGTCTCATACAGCAAAGCATTCTGGGCTGGCGGTGGGATCCCATCCACGCGGATCTGAAACAAACACACAAGGAACAACACATTAGCCTGATGCTAACAGGACACTTTGAAAGCAGTGAATAATGCGAACATGAAAACCTGCTGGTTAGCTTGATGCTAAAAGCCCCATTAAACACAATAAGGAATGCTAACAAGCTGGAGGATCACACAGAAAGAAGAAAACAACAAAAAAAGATCCAGACTAGTGATATCTTTACTTTCAAAACACATTTCATCAAAGAGCCAGAAAAGACTACAACACCACAAGACTTCCATTCAAAATCTGTAAATTTTGCTTCTTTATTGATTACAGGTGAAAACAAACCTCAGAATATAAAACTTAACACATTTTTTTCCGGGTCATTGTTGTGAAATAACCCTCAACAGGGCGATGCCGCACCCCGACGCGGAGCGAAGGGGTCTTGGCTCGCCCTGAAGGGGTTTATTTTACAACAATGACCCGCTAGCTGTACATTATCCCGCATATTACATGGCTCAGATCTGTGCCCCATAGCAACGGTCTGTTATACATAGCAACGGTCTGTTATCGAGAAATAACAGACGGTAGAACACCATGATTGACCAATCACAATCGAGTATTCAACAAAACCGTGTAATAAATAGGTTATATTTGTTATATATTATAATTATATTATTATAACATTCTTTTATTGAACAAATTGAACATTAAACTGAACATAAAAGGCACCAATAAAAAGATTTTAAAGAGCAGTTTCCTGCTGATGCTCTCTTTGCAACATCTCAGTCTTTCACGATGTGTTTATTGTACGAGTTGACATCACGATGATGATTAAAAACCGATCTATTGTGCAGATTCATCCTCTGTGGACAACGAAAATCTCCTGTTGAGATGTCTCACTCTGAACCTAAAGTGTTGGACCGTTTTTTTGATTAACATAAAAACAAACGCCATTTTACAGACACGACACAGAGTAATGGGATTACACACTGAGATAATATAGTGATATACTGTATATTATAGTAATATATATTATAGTAATATTATCCATGGAGTCATATAATAGACTTTTTTATGATTCAGTGGGGATACTTCTGTACTGTGTTTATGAACAATATTACTGATATTAAACCTGACTGGAGAGGAAGGCTGATGATGATGGTGATGATGATAGTGATGATGATGATGATGATGATGATGCTGGTGATGATGGTGATGAAGGTGATGAAGGTGATGAGTGTTAAATACAGCAGAGGGCTGACGAGGAGATGAGCAGTCGGTTTGAAAATGTGGAGCGACTAAAGTAAGATTCCCCAAATCTCCCCAAACCTCCCTCCTCCCTGTGTCTGACCCAGAAAAACACCACAGAGGAAGAGGAGGGAGGGAGGGAGGGGGTAGAAAAGAGAGAGGAAGGGGGATGAGTGAGGGAGAGAGCATTGAGGACAGACGGGAGGGAGGAAACAGAGATGAAAGAAGTAGAAAATGAGAAGGAAGGAGGAGGGATGAAAAAAGAAGCATATAGAAGAAAGGAAAGGAAGTAAGGACAGATAGAAGGAAGCAAGGGAATAAAAAGATGGAGAAGAGAGATGAGAGGAGGAAGGAAGAGGAGATGGGAAAGAGAGGAGGAATGAAGTTATGAAAGGAAGAACAAAAGGAAAGAAGGAATGATGCAAGGTGGGACAAACAAAAGTGGTAGGAGGTAAGGATAGAAGGAAGGAAGGAAGGAAGGAAGGAAGGGAATAAAATGATGGAGAGGAGAGAGTGGAGATGAGAGAAGAAGGAACAGGAGATGAAGAGGAGAACTGAAGGTATGAAAGGAAGAACAAAGGAAAGAAGGAAGGATGCAAGGTGGGATAAAATAAAGTGGTATGGGCAGAAAGAAGGGAAGAAGGAAGGAAGAAAGGAAAGGAAAGAGGGAGGTGTGATGAAGGGATGAAACAAAGGTGAGGAAAGGAGAGAAGGATGCACAGAGGGAAAAAGAAAGTAGTTCGAGGCAAGGAAAGGAAGTAAGGAGAGAAAAGCGAGAGGATAAAAGATAGAAAGAAAGAAAGAAAGATAGAAGAAAGAAGGAAAAGAGATGAGGAGATGAATAGAAGAGGAAAGAAGAAAGGCTGCACAGTGAAAAAAAAAAGAAGTTGATAGAGGTAAGAAAAGAAAGGAAGAACACAGGGTAGGAAGGAAGGAAAGGAAGAACAGAAGGTAGGAAGGAAGGAAAGGAAGTGGAAGAGCAAATGAAGGAATGATGGAAGATCCAGAAAACAACAAAGAAAGATGAAGAAAGCCGAGCGAGGGATGAAGGAGGAGAGTGTGTAGTTCTCTTAGTGTGTTAATTAGCTGTCTGCTCGTTAAGCAGCCGAGCTTAATTAGAGCTGACGAGCTACACACACACACACACGCACACACACACACAGTGATGAGGCAGCAGGTCTGACTCACAACAGAACCCACAGTTACACAATCCTGTTTCACGGAGACACACACAGTGATACACAGTAACACACACTGACACACACACACACAGCAGCAGCAGAGCGAGGGAGGAGATGTTAAAGTAGGACACTGCAGCAGACAGCGAATGCAACACACAGAAATCTGTGCTATAAAAACGTATTTAAAGTTGTAATCTGTCAGTTTTCTATAGTGTCACACTCGATTGTCACACAAGCCAGATTTTACCCAACGCCAAACCCTTTAGGAAAAATGTGTAATTTTATTTTATGAAACGTATTTTATCCACCAGTACACATGAAAGAAACAAAATAGCCACATTTTGAATGGGAGTTTTGTAACGGAGCTGCCTTTAGAATCAGACAGCTTTGGAGTTGTTCTCTTTTGATGGAACGAAGCTAACAGTTTCCCCCTGCTTCCAGTCTTTGTGCTAAGCTAAAGCTAAACCTGTCCTGGACATGTCTCTGTACTGGACACGCAGAGATGAAACTGATATAACCAACATCTGAAACAAGCCAAGGCAAGACTCCCATTACAAATATGTCAGTTTGGACTCTCTCTTGCTCAATGACATAAACACACCGAAAAAAAACAAAACTTGAGACATTTATTATGAAAGGATTTGGTGTTTTGGAAAATTCGGCTTGCGTGGTTTTCATATTTAAATTAAAATCTAAAAACTTATGTTTGGATCAGTTTTGGGGCCAACTGAAGCAGCAATTAGGCTGTTTTATTTAGGAGACAATCCAGCTGGAGGCTGCTCCATAGAATGTACCTGGCTAGATATGAACGGCTAAAAAAGACGATTTAAGTCAAATATCGTGCAGTTCGTTCTGGATTATCGTGCAGATAAAATAGTCAGTGGATAAAATGATGGTTTCTTTGTGAGCTGCAGCTCTATAGATCTGGGTTTTTACAGGTTGTGTTACACAAAAATGTCTCCCCTAACAACAACAACAACACATTCAGTTGTAACGGAACCACGACATGAAAACACATTTAATCCAACAGAGTTTCACCAAATCGGCCAGAACAGCAGCCTCTGTGTGTTCACAGAAAGATTCCTGGTAACTAGGAAGAGCTTTAATAGACGATCAGAGGAAGTAGAACAGAAAATAGAAACAGTAGAAGAAGAATGGAGTGACAGAGTGATAGAGGAAGTGAACTTTGACCTCCAACTCCAGGCCGGGACTCAAACCGTCAACACCTGCTTTGTTCTGCACACAGCCTGAGGACACACACACACACACACACACACACACACACACACACACACACACACACACACACACACACACACACACACACACAGACGTGTGACCTTTAACCTCTCACCCCAAGACACACAATCTGTCTGCTGTCTGTTGTATTGTCTGTGTGTGTGTGTGTGTGTGTGTGTGTGTGTGCTGACAGACACACTCTCACTGTCAGATCAAATCTGAGCGTTTCATTAACTGACAGGATCATGTGACAATAACAAACTAAATCCTCCAGCTGTTCGTCAGCACATAACATTTCACTAAACTACTACTACGGCTACTACTACTACTAGAATATGAAGAGTTTATAAAATATGTTTAGTTCTAAATTAAACTCCCCAGCAGTTTATACAAGTACAGCGAAACCAGTAATCCATTAATCAATTAGTTGATTAATCATAAAACTATTTGATGGCTCCAGATTTAATAATGTTAATGTATTAGAATTAGGGCTGTCAAAGTTACACATAAACACAACTTGTGATTTTTAGGTTGGGAGCTCAGTTTTAAAGCTAGAGTGACGATACTGGTATCATACAAAGCTAAACAACCTAAAGAATCTGTTGGTACCAACAAGGTTAAATAACGCTTCAAGCTTACGCTAAACTTTGGCGAGGAAAAACTGTCATGGCCATTTTCAAAGGGGTCCCTTGACCTCTGACCTCCAGATGTGTAAATGGGTTCTATGGGTACCCACGAGTCTCCCCTTTACAGACATGACCACTTTATGATAATCACATGCAGTTTGGGGCAAGTCATAGTCAAGTCAGCACACTGACACACTGACAGCTGTTGTTGCCTTTTGGGCTGCAGTTTGTTATGTTATGATTTGAGCATATTGTTTTATGCTAAATGCAGTACCTGTGAGGGTTTCTGGACAATATCTGTCATTGTTTTGTGTTGTTAATTGATTTCCAATAATAAATATATATACAGACATTTGCATAAAGCAGCATTTTTGTCCACTCCCATGTTGAGTATTAAATACTTGACAAATCTCCCTTTAAGGTTCATTTTGAACAGATGAAAAATGTGCGATTAGTCACGATTAAATATTTTAATCGATTGACAGCCCTAGTTTTATGCAAATAACCATTACAAATGACAAAACAAAGTAAAAGGATAACATTTAGAATTTCTGACGGTTTACACTGACTTTAGGACGATTGAAATTATTTTTCGGGGCGGTGGCGAAAAGAGTTATTCTGGAGACTTGCTGTTAATTATAGTTCTAAGAAAGAAAATCGGCAGATCAAACTGTGCGGTTTTATTCTCACTGGAACAAGTTGCCGTTGCTTTTTAATGAATTATAAATGACAACTATTTTTGCAATTTTCAAAACATGCATTGCAATTTTTTTATAAAAGCAGCTGTGAAATCAGGCATTTAAGGCTGCAACAATCCCCCCAAAAAAGCCTGGAGAGGAAATCCTGGAGGGACTGATGAGTTAATGGTTCAAAATGAGCTCCAGCTCAACCAACTACAACAGCCTTTACATTAATGCATCAGTAATAATCTAATGATAGAATATATAATAACATTTACTGATTATACTGACGAACACACACGTGTGTTTTAAAACTCGTTCTGCTCTTTGTTCTGTTTTAACTCCTCTCTCTGTTCTGATCATTAAATGGAGGGTATTGATCTGTGTGCAGCTGCTGTACTCTCTCTGATCAGACACCCTGCAGCGTATCAATCAGCTGATCAGCGTGATCAGTAACCCAATGAACCGGAGTTACTGAGTCAAAGATCAGATCCGACCTGACGGCCTCTGATCATCAATCAATCAATCAATCAATCAATCAATAGACCAGTTGATTGATTCAATCAGCGTCATGTTAAAGGTTTCATTGATTACCTGACAGTAATTGCTTCTAGGTCCCCTCCATCAACAGACCCACTAACTGAAAAACTGTGTGTGTGTGTCAGAATGGGAACACGGACATACAAATACAGGAAATGAGCAAACAGGAAGTTCATATAAAAAGTCGCCAGCAGTCATTTTACAACTGATGGTTCTCACCTGAACACACACACACGCACACACCTCCATAGGAAACTTGCTGTTTTAATTATCATACGTTTTTCCATGTTTCAGAGCTTATTTTGTATCTTTAAAGAATACCATTCAGAACTTCCATTGGAAATTTGCTGATTTAAATCTTCTGTCTTTCTTCCAGACACTGATTCATTCTGTGTGAATACAGTCTGTGATTGGTTTCAGTTTGTCTGTGTCTGGTTGAATAAAACTGAAATGATAGTTTTTAACTAAATCCAAACATCTCATGTGTCTCTCTGCTGTATAGAGCTCACTTTCTTTATCTAGCAATACATCCCAGTCAGAACTTCTATTGGAATTCTGCTGATTTAACTCTCACAAGTCTTCCCTCCATACACAGTTTCATATCGCAGTGTTAGTGATGGCGGTCACAACTGATTTCAGTTTGTGTTAAATGGGTTCAGTTACAAACAGAAGTCCTGCAGCAGTTTATACATTTCAGGAAACCAATCACAGTATTTCATTTCCACTGTTGATTCTGCTCAGCTGGTCAGCTATTGGTGGAAACATGATATTACCGAGCACACACTCACACACACACAAACACACACACACACATACACACACACACACACACACACACACACACACACTCACTCGCACACAGGCCTGCAGCCAGCTGCCTGAAATTCCACTGTAATGCAATACCTCCGAGTATTTGTGTGTGTGTGTGTGTAAACTAACTATTAGATGTGTGGTCCAAGCCAATGGTTTGTGTGTGTGTGTGTGTGTGTGGGTGGGGGGAGTTAAGCTTCCAGTTCATCTGAGATAAACCAACTCTATTACTGATAATACAGACAGTGTGTGTATGTTTGTGTGTGTGTGTGTGTGTGTGTGTGTGTGTGTGTGTGTGTGTGTTTGTGTGTTAAAAACGGGTATTATCAGCCTTAAGCACACACACACACAAACAGCCATAGCAGCTATATGACCAATGACTCTGGTAACTGATCCGATTAGTCTCACACACACACACACACACAGCTGCTAAGTACTATTATTACTCTGTTAACTGCAGCTCCACTAACTGTCACAGACTATTAACGGAGTGAAACACACTGATTAACGCCCTCTCTGTCTGCAAGTCAGAAACACTACCAGGCCAAAAGTAACACGTGATCGTGACACCATGAGGCATTAATGTGCTGCTGCTGTACGGAGCCGATTGTCTTATGGGGTCTTCAAATGGGGTCGTGTTCACTGTGTTCCTAAGAAGAGTCCATATGAATGCCCCCCTCTTGTGGAATTCACGACCTCGTAAGCAGAAAGTTTCTCAAAGCTCAGAGTTAACGATTTGTGACGTGTTTGTTGACGTTGTCAGAAATGGTGGAGGCCATGGATGTTAATGTTTCGGTGCATAATAAGTTAACATATTGTAATTTTAGTTGCATATTGGTAATGTTGATATTCCCATGGTCTCATCTTTTGCCTCTGTCATTATGTATTGCATTTCCTTCATTATGTTACCCACTTGCTAGCTTGCTAAATTGTTAGCCTCTGTGGCTTCTAGACAACGACAGTAACTTCCCATGTTGTAAACACAAGCTCACTAGTTTGATTTGAAGGTACCATAAATTCATCAACTTCCACTGGATATCTGCTCATTTAAGTCACAGAAGTGTTGTTTCTGTACGGAGCTAAATTTCTTTGTTTATTCCAAAAAACAAAACAGAACTTCAATTGGAAATCTGCCACGTGTTTCTTTTTCTTTATCAAAAAGAAAGAAATAAGATCAATAAAATCTCAAGCTCCTTATGTCAAAAAACATACCTACTTTACCAAAATGTAAATAAAATAACATAAGCGGCGTGTCCAGTGGCGTTATCAGCCCTACGGAGCGGACGTTTGAAGGCACGTTTTGCAGCTTTAAAGAGGGCGATGGACATCAAACGGAGGACATTCCTTCAGTAATCTATGCTTATTATGTTCTGCACAACTATTGTGAATTTCACAAAGGATCTGTAAAAGGAACAAATGCTGCTCTGCAGTACGACAGTCACCCAGCAGAGCTACATGTCCAGGCAGTCAGTCAACACTTTGATTCAGTAAATTGTGGAGTAATATTTTCTATTTTTATTTAATCTCATAAAGTGATAGATATTTTCAGGGATATGTGTTTTATTTTGATGAAGACCTTGAATTTAGTGTATTTCTAAAGGAAGTCTGGTTCAGTCAGACACATTAGTGTCTGTTAACAGACTCATTCAGCTCTCATTCAATCTGTCTGCCTCTCTCTTTCATTCACACACACACACACACACACACATATTACAACCTGAAACTCAACACCGACGTGCACTTTCACTACTACAACACACACACACACACAGCCTGTGTGTTAGCATGCTACGCTCAGGTTTCATCCAGCTGCTGCTGCTCCTCTCCTGCAGACTTCGCTCTCACTAATGTGGACAAATTTGAAAATTATGTTTTCCTCAAGTTCTCCTTTGATACCAAAGTAGTTCGACAACGGAGCGCTTCAGTGTGTCGCCCTGAAACCAGCAAGTGTGAGATGTATGAAGGATCTGAGAGGAAATATCTCTGCTGGAAGTTTTGAAGATGTTTTATTTGATTATTATAATTATTATAATTATTATTATTTTAATTATTATTAAAACTGTTGATTTGCGGATGTTTTATTACTGAGCTAAATCTGTGCATCACATACATGTCGCTGCTGTATAGAGATCACTTTCTTTATTTAGCAAAATCCCAGTCAGAACTTCCATTGGAAATCTGCTAATTTACTTACTGCTGTGCGAAACGTAATTTCTTCACAATAAATCCAAGTCAGAATTTCCTTTGGAAAATTCCTGTTTCGACTTCCTGTAATTATTATTTTCTTTAATAAAACATCCAAGTCTGAACTTGTATTGGATTTTTGTGGTTTAAACTTATTATCATAATTGCATGTCTTCCGCTTGTGCCTTTTTAAACTTCCATGGGAATTTTACTTTCTTCTGTGGGAAGCTTATTTTGTTTATAAAAAAAAAACAGGTCAGAACTTCCTGCTGATTTAACGCTCGCTAGTCTTGTTATGGAGCTTACTTTTATTTGTTTATGAAAAACAAAATAATGCAGAACTTTCATTGGAAATCGGCTGATTTAACTCTCATGAGTCTTTCTCCTGAATGTATCCCCATCTGATTTATTGATCTCAGCATGTCCTTGTGTAAGATACCGCTAACTGTCTACACATTGTGGCCACTTATGTATTGTAATATATGTGTCTCCATAGAGTCCATAGATATTTATATCTATGTGCGTCTCTCTTCATCAATATCGCCCAACCCTAGTTGCAGCTCATAATCCAGCTGTTATCACTAACATATCTTTACATCTCTGTTGTCATGACGACTGCATCATGAATGAATGAATAAACAGGGTGAATATTAAATATAAATTGGGACCAAAGAAAATAAACAAGTCGCCTCCTTTCTCTGAGCAGAGATCAGACAAAGAGGAGGAGACACTGTGTGTGTGTCTGTGTGTGTGATGGAGGGCCATCGTATCCATTTAGCTCCTTCAGACACTAAACATTGTTCAGTCAGCCATCAGAGCCTCGGGGAGGAGGAGGAAGAGGAGGAGGAAGGGCAGTGAAGGGTGAAACAGGCAGGGGGGAGGCAGTTAAGCTTATTAGTTCCTTCCCATCCCCCAATATACACACACACACACACACACACACTGCAGACGATCCTGAGACCACCAACTGATGGTTTTAACCCCTCAGGCATGCACACACACACACACACACACACACACACACACACAGACACACACACACACACAGGCACACATACAAACTAAAAGTGACAGAGGAGGTGAAAGCCGCAGGACACACACTGTGTGCCTATCTATTAATTTACCGGTCAAATAAAATCACAGACGATTCTGCGATTAAAGGACATTTCTGTATATTCTTAGGACTCTTATTTTGGTAGTTGTGTCCATACTTCCTGTTCCAGCATTTTCAACAAACTATTCCTATTGTGAACATCTGCTGCAGGTCAGAGCTGCTTACTAGATGACCTTTGACCCTCCGTGCTCTCTGTGCACCTCACCTGACAGCTCAGGTAGTTTTCTTCTTCTTCTTCACTGATTTAGGTGTTAAACTATGTGTCAGAGCCATCTGGACATGTTGAGACATCCTGCGTCTCCTCATGTCTCATCTACTGAAGCTGCTCTGCGAAATGTCCAAAACACAAAGATGTCTCTCCTACTAATAATTATCAAGGATATTCTGTGAGGTCTGGTTTCATTTCTTAATTCACATAACAAAGAAAATGTGCTTCCCCATTTTCATTGTATTCATATTGCTCTTTTGGGATTTTTTTTCTCCATGTATTGGTTGTTTTTGATTCTACTTGTATTAGCTTCTTTTATGTGTCCACGTCTGTCCTTTAAGATGTTGTCGTGTTGTATTATGGTTTCTATTTGTTGGTAAAGTTAATAAAGAATAACTTCAATTACAATTTACAAAAGATATAAAATCCAAGTCAGAACTTCTATTGGAAAACTGCTGATTTAACTTTCACAAGTCTCTCCTCTGTACTGAGCTTGTTTTCTTTATTTTATTTAAAGAAAATCCAAGCCAGAACCTCCAGTGGAACTCTTCTGCTTTAACTCTCATACAGTAAGTCAAGTCACTTTATTAATAGAGCACATTTAAAAACAACAAATGTTGACCAAAGTGCTCTACAGAGGGATGGCAATCAGATAAAAACACAAAAGTCATTACTACAGAACTTGTTTTCTTTATCTATAAAATAATGCAAGTCAGGCCCTCCATTGAAAATCTGCTGATCTGATTCTCAAGTCTCTTCTTTTCAGAGCTTGGTTACTTTATTAAGCAAAAAAATCCAAGTCAGAACTTCCATTGGAAAACTGCTGATTTAACTTTCACAAGTCTGTCCTCTGTACTGAGTTTGTTTTCTTTATTTATTAAAAGGAAATCCAAGCCAGAACCTCTATTGGAAATCTTCTGCATTAACTCTCATAAGTCGAGTCACTTTATTAACGGAGAAAATTGAAAAATAACAAACGTTGACCAAAGTGCTTTACAGAGGGATGGTAATTAGATAAAAACAGAAAAATCATTACTATAGAACTTTTTTTCTTTATCTATAAAATAATGCAAGTCACAACCTCCATTGAAAATCTGCTGATTTAATTCTATTAAGTCTCCTGTACGAAGCTTAATTTCTTTATTGGTCAAAAAAAAATCCATGTCAGAACTTGCATTGGAAAACTGCTGATTTAACTCTCATAAATCTCTTCTGCTCAGAGCTTGTTTTCTTTACGGAGCAAAAAAATCCAAGTCAGAACCTCCATTGAAAATCTGCTGATTTAACTCTCATAAACCTTTCGTCTCTACGGAGCTTGACACGTTTGAAAACTAGAAACTGCTGAAAAACGACTTGAATTATTAATCAATGATGTTGATTGATGGACAAATTAATCAACTAATTGCTCAAACCAGCTCTCAAACTGAGAGGACTGGTAGTGCCACAACAAGACCGTCCTTTTTAAGCCTGGATTATCATCACCATGGCAACAATTATATATGATATAATAGATAATATATACCCATTTACCCACCCCCTTCCTGGATTGAGTGAACGAGATAGAGATAAAGAGAGAGAGAGAGGAAGTGTGAAGAGTCTTCAGTCTCTTTGGGGAGCTGACAGATTTGCTCGTTCTTCCATCATCTCCTTGGCAACCGAATAATAATTAATCCACCTCTCTGTGTGTGTGTGTGTGGATCATGTTTTCTGCAGTGTGTGTGATTTTTTTGTGCAGTCTGTGGTGATGCAACAATATCTATCCTTCAGTATGTAGGGCAGCTGTTAGGAGAGAGGGGGGGATGATGCAAAGAGGGAGAGAAGGGGGGAGGAAGAGAGGGAGACGGGGAGGAAGAGGAGGAACAGAGGAGAGAAATCTGGAAACTTTTTGCCACAGTTTTATCACCTGAGAGACGTAAAAAAATGGATGTGAAGATGTTTCTATTTGCACTGAAGCAACGGCTGATTCTCCCCACAGGGGGCGCCGAAACCACACACACCTGATGCTTTATGAACACATTCATTGATAAATTAACCGAAGACTCAGAAACGGCTGATTTCTCCGTCACACTGAGAAAGAACATACTGTAACTTTATACTTACAGCAGAATAACGTGAGAGGAGCACCACAGGGATCAATACTGGGCACCTTTCTATTCAATCTATACAGGCTCCTGATGCTTCTAAACAACAATAATCAGTATGCTTATAACCAGAGGTGGGACCAAGTCCTAAACTTTCAAGACTTAAAAAAGTCCTAACGCGCCCTTTACCACAGTATTAATTTTGGCAGCTATTTTCGATTTAGTCTTAGTCTTAAGACTAAAAGACTTATTAGTTTTAGTCACATTTTAGTCATTTTTATCCTTCAGTCCAGTTTTCGCCGAAAAGTAATTCGATTCCAGTCAAAATGTTTTCTCTCAAGTCTGAAGTCATCAAATCCGTGACTCAAGTCCACCTCTCTGCTTATAACAATGATGACCATTGACGCACTAAAGGCTCGGTTTGTGGCGTATTAAATTGCCATGATTAATGGATTAATTTGAGGGGTTGAGGTACATCTGCATAAATCTTTCAATTTGCGTTCAACTGTGGTGAACTCTGACAAGTGAATTGGTGGTGTTGACCAATAGAAAACCGTCCTGACAGAGCTGACCTTTGAGTGTCCAACATGGAGGAAGCTATCGTAGCTTATTAGCTGTGTGTCAAGAAAAAAAAAACCTTAAAAAATAAACTGAATCAGAGCTGAAATGTGTGTTTTGTTTTTGGAGTAGCAGTAACAACCTTTTATTTATCATCTTATAAATATGTCCCGTGTCAGAGGACTCTTCACTTATCTTGATCAACTACATCTAGTTTATTGAATAATGAAGGGGAACTCTCTGTGTACTTTATTTTGGCGGGGTTTGTGTTATTGTTGTTATGCAACAGACGGACAGACGAAGACCAGAGCAGCTCTCAGTGGTAAATATCTTCAGCATGACGTATACACACAGCTGAAGGCCCAGTGTGTGTGTGTGTGTGTGTGTACTACTTCAATTAGTACTACTACTGTTACAATAGTACAAGTGTCTCGTGATTTCCAGTAAAGCAGCAACATTATTCTAAGAGGTCACAAGAGGATTTAAAGAATAAGAATGTAAATATTTATATTTACAGGTACAGTATACAGTCAGGTAGGGAGACAGAGGACAGAGCTGCAGTGTGTTTAAAGTTTGTGTCTCAGTGACAAAAAGCAGAACACAGGAATGTTACTGAAACTGGAAACTAAACATCATATAATATACTGTCTGTCTTAAACATTATTACATTACAAGTAAGAATCCTTCCTTTAAAATACACTTTCCTCCCATTTCAGTGTCCGTACATCAGACCGGCAATACGTCCTCCAGAGTAGGCTCTCATGACCACGCCCCCTTTTATTATTGGGGCACCAATACTGTGTCCCTCATAGACGGTAACGGAGTAACCAGAAGAAGTTGAAACATGTCTCCAAACTTCTACTTTAAACAAACCGCTAACAGTAATAACGCTATGCTGAAGAGTTGCTGTGTAGCTGGTTGCACCAACAATAAATCCCCAAATGCTGATCTCTGATTTGTTCCCCTGCCGTGTCCTAAAAAAGATCTAACAGAGGAGCTTTATGGCTCCACGCTATAGACCAGACCAGCATGGCTTTATGGCTCCACGCTATAGACCAGACCAGAATGGCTTTATGGCTCCACGTTATAGACCAGACCAGATGGTCGAAAGAAACTCGCCGTCACAGGAGAGAAAATGATGAAAAGCTGTTGTGTAGCAGGTTAACCGAGGCTTTCACACTGACATTTGAGGCACATACGATACGTGAATATTCACTGTCAGTGTGCTCAATGGCTAAATGATGCTGGTGACAGTGACTAGCACGACGAGCTAACATTAGCTTGAACGGGAGGCTGCTGCAGTAATACAGTCATACATTAACGTTACAGCAGCATCAGACTGTTGTCTCCAACTAAATCTCAGCCTATAGATCAAACAGTTGGCTGTTAACGCGTTGGTTATTTATAGACAACATTTAGCCTGACGGGATTCAATCATATATGTAGAGATGTGTGGATAAGTAATATATTATAAACATAGTACTGTCTGTAGTACTGCTGCAGGTCTTGTAATTCCAATACTATCTACATACACACATACACAAACACACACACCTCCGAGCTGGTTACTCTCCACCTGCTGCTGTGTACATCTGCACATACGTGTGTGTGTGTGTGTGTGTGTGTGTGTGTGTGTGTGTGTGGTCAGAGCCAGCTGAGTGTCTGTATTTGTTCAGCAGTAATCGTCTGCTTGCTCACATGGACACAGTGTTTGCTGCTGTCCACACAGCCGGACTGACTCTGTGTGTATGTGTGTGTGTGTGTGTGTGTGTGTGTGTGTGTGTGTGTTATCTCCGTTCACTTCAGTTCAGTTTACTTTGTTTTATCAGAAACTGAAAAAGTGTCGGTTGCAGCAGCTGGTTTTTATAAAGCACAGAAACCTCAGCCCTGTTTCTGGCGCTGTACAGCGTGTTTAAGCTCTACTGTTTCCACCCGAACGACAATACATCGACACAAAATGTTGTGTTCTGGCGGAAAAGAGCTGCTTGCGACCGCTCGCTACAAAACGGTTTGAACTGTGAACGCCGCAGTTTTCTATCTCATTGTTTCCTCTCTTTTTTCTTATCCTTGTTTCCTATCTCCTTGTTTCCTCTCCTCTCCTGGTTTCCTATTTCCTTGTTTTCTTTCCTGTCCTAGTTTCCTATCTCCTTGTTTCCTATCCTGTCCTTGTTTCCTATCTCTTTGTTTCCTCTCCTTGTTTCCTATCTCCTAGTTTCCTCTCTCCTCGTCTCCTCTCCTTGTTAACGAATTTCCTCCTCTCCTATCCTCTCTTGTTTCCTATCTCCTTGTTTCCTCTCCTCTTCTAGTTTCCTATCTCCTTATTTCCTCCCCTCTCCTAGTTTCCTATCTCCTTATTTCCTCCCCTCTCCTAGTTTCCTATCTCCTTGTTTCCTCTCCTCTTCTGGTTTCCTATCTCCTTGTTTCCTCTCCTCTCCTGGTTTTCTATCTCCCTGTTTCCTCATGTCCTTGTTTTCTCTCCTCTCCTTGTTTCCTATCTCTTTGTTTCCTCTCCTTGTTAAATTGCTGTCGCAGTACGACACGCTACGCAACGGTTTGAACTGCGCTCGCCGCTGGGTTCATATTACACCACGCAGCACCCGAAGTCGGGCTTTACTCAACCTCAACAACAACAACAACAACAACCACAACAACAACAACAACAACAACAACAAGCAGTCTGACCTCAGACACCAGCTGACAGCAGTTATAGACAGAGAGATCTGTATCATAAAGAAAAATTCATTAACTTCTCTCTGATTGGTTCGTGGACGTCACTGCTGGTCATAATCACAGAGAGAACATTAATAAATGTTATTAGCTGCCGTTCTTTTCAATAATTGTAATTTTAATTGATGATCAGCTTTTTCTGATTAGACAGCAGATACTGAGCTCGTTAGTGCAGATCCAGGTGAGACGGAGAGAGAGAGAGGCGGCGAAAAGTTAATTAATTTCTGTAGGAAATAATTGTCACTCATTTCAGTGTGTGATGAAACACGAGGCAATAACACACACACACACACACACACACACACACACACAGTGTGAAGTGGGTCGGGTTGTTTCAGTGAACAACATCACACCGACTGTGACGCTGGAGGACACATTAATTAGAGGGCAGACTGTTAACGAGCTCAACGCCACGTTGGAACTTCAACACACTAAAAAACACATCAGTTATTTTAATCAGACGGATTCTGACCTGCGAGGGAATCATTAGGTAACCATGGTAACACGTACGAGTGAATTGTGGGGATCTTAACCCGATGGACAGAACGTGAGAAGGAGTTAAAAACAGCTGTTATGATGCGTTTGTGTGGCGGAATTAACTGAAAATAACGGGAATAAAATCAGCTTCAGGTTCAGTTTGTCATTCAGACTCATTCAGGATAAGCTTTTCACAATAAGAGCCTCTCAGAGCTAAACTACAACAGGAGCTTTTATTTCCTTGATCTGGATCAGATGAACCAAACTACAGGTGTTTTACTACGGCAGATACAGTAACAAACACACACACACACACACACACACACAGTCATTAAACTGTCTCTGAGTGTAACTGGGGATGTTCAGAAGCAGCAGAGAGAATGAAGACTGTGTTTACTGGGAACACTGGATCTTATCATCACCATCGTCTGGGAACTCTGGGAACAGGAAACACTTCTCAGTGGACACAATGACAGAAACAAAGAGCTGTCTGACACACACACACACACACACGCACACACACACACGCATGCACACACACGCACGCACGCACGCACGCACGCACGCACGCACACACAATGTTTTTCAGTAAACTGGATCCAGTCTCACTCGAACTGGTCTCATTGATTCTGTCTGTCTCCTCTCTTTGTTTCCTTTTGTTTCCTTGTTTTTCCTATTGTTTCTTCTCCTCTCATTCATCTTGTGTCCTCTCTCCTCTGTCCTTATTTCTTCCTCTGATTTCCTCATCACTCGTTTCCTTTCCTCTATTTGTTTCCTCTCCTCTCTCCTCGTCTCCTCTCCTTGTTAATGTGTTTCCTCTCCACTGTACTCATTTCCTCCTCTCTCTCCTCTCTCTACTCATTGTTTCCTCTCTTCTTGTTTCCTCTCCTCTCCTTGTTTCCTATGATGTTACCTCTCCTCTCCTCATTTCCTCTCCTCTCCTCGTTTCCTCTCCTTGTTAAACTGCTGTCACAGTACGACACTCCCCCCCCTCTGTTAATGTGACCCAGTTTCAGGTGCTCAGTGGATTAAAGCTCCAACACGTTCTCCCCATTTTACCTCCTCACATCCTCCCTTCCTCTCTCCTTTCTCTACTCTCATCCTCCGTCCTCTCTCCTTCTCCTCTTCTCATTCTCCCTTCCTCTCTCCTTCCTCTAATCTCATCCTCCCTTCCTCTCCTTTCTCTACTCTCATCCTCCCTTCCTCTCTCCTTCCTCCTCCTCTCCTCATCCCTTCTTCCTTTTTCTTTCCTCCTCATCGTCTGTTTTCCTTCTTCCAAACCATCTCCTGCTGCATCATCCTTTCTCTCTCTCTTCTTCCTTCCTCTTCAGAGAATCTTCCTCATTTTTGTTGCTCCCACTGACACTCCTCTTCATCCTCTCTTCTTCTTGCTCATCCATCTCCATCTTCCTCCTCTCTTTCCTTCTCTCCTCTCCTCCCTCCATCCTTCTCTCTCTCCATCTTCTTCCTCTCCTCCTTCATCCTCCTCTATCCTCTCCTCCCTCCTTCATCCCTCTCTCCTCTCCTCTTCATCCTCTTCTATCCTCTGCTCCCTCCTTCACCCTCCTCTCTCCCCTCCTCTCCTCTCCTCCCTCTTCACCTCTCTCGTCTCCTCTCCTGTCCTCCCTCCTTCTCTCCTCTCGTCTCGTCTCCTCTCTTCCCCTCCCTCCTTCACCCTCCTCTCTCCTCATCTCTCCTCCCTCCTTCTCTCCTCTCGTCTCCTCCTCCCTCAGATCTCCAGTGGAGCTGATGATGCTGATAAATCTGAAGATCACATTAACTGATTACAGTTTGTCTCCATCTTTATGACTTAAAGAAGTGAATTAATGTTCAGCTCTGAGGAGAAGCTTTTAATGACATTATACCGTCTATTATTATAATCTGTTATATTATCTGCTGTAACGTCTCACACTGCTTGTTGTTGTTGTTGTTGTTTAGATCACCTGAACTGCAAACTGTGTATGGACTTGTATTTTAAATAAACTTTATTGTTTCGTTGCTCTCCTTCATTCAAACAAACCAGCTTCCAAACACAAACTGAGTAAAATCTCTTAAACCATTTTATATTAAACTTTACAGATTGAAGCAACACTTCCTGTAGTTATGTCAAAATAAAAGCCTGTCACTGCCAGCACACTATTATGAAACACGTTTCACACACAGGTGGGATGTGTTGTTTACTAACCAGTTTACAAATAAAGGTTTAATCTATTCATCCGTTACATTAACAGAACACAGGAAGTAAATCACTAAAATAGAAGCTTCAATAAAGACCATGACGTGTGGCTGAAAGCTCAAGAAAAAGCGTATAAGTAGACCTTTAGTTGAGATTGTTTTATCAACATTATAATCCTTCAATAATCAATAATCAGAAATACACATATTGAAATAGAGATAAATTACAGTACGCCAAGTTTGTCCTCCTCTCTTTCCTTCTCTCTCTCTCTCCTCCCTCCTTCTGTCTTTCCTCCTCTCCTCCTACCTTCACCCTCCTCCTTCCTCTTCTCTCTCTCTCCTCCCTCCTTCATCTCTCTCTCCTCTCCTCCCTCCTCTGCTCCTTCTCTCCTTTACCTTCCTCACCTCTCCTCCTCCTTCACCCTTCTCTCTCTTCTCCTCTCCTCTCTGCTTCACCATCCTTTCCTCTCTGCTTCATCCTCCTTTCCTTTCTCTTCTCCTCTCCTCTCCTCCTACCTTCACCCCCCTCTCCTCCCTCCTACACCCTCCTCTTCTCTCTCTTCTCCCTCCTTCATCCCTCTCTCCTCTCCTCTCCTCTCCTCTCTGCTTCTTCCTCCTTTCCTTTATCTTCTCCTCTCCTCCCTCCTTTACCCTTATCTCCTTTTCTCCCTCCTTCTCTCCTCTCCTCCCTCCTTCTCTTTACAGTACGCCAAGTTTGTTTTCCCAGGATGGCAGGTCGTGCACCGCCCTACTCTGCTCACCTCCGATTGGCTCGTTGGATTGGTTGGTTAGGTTGAGGTCAGGGTTAGAATGTCAGGATCAGCCAATCAGAGGCAGAGTAGGGCGGGTTCTTCGCCATAGTAGGAAAAATATATATATCTCTGTTACAGTTGAGTCTGTAGGAGTGTGTGTGTGTTGTTTTTCAGAAGTCTGACCATGTTCACATTTAGACTGGGTGTGGCTCACCACACACACACACACACACACACACACACACACACACACACACACACACACACACACACACACACACACACGCACACGCACACACGCACACACTTTACAGAATATTTTGTAGATGAGCCATGAAAGATAGAGAGGAAGCAGATACACTCGCTCGCATTTCATTTAGACCACACACTGTTTTACTAGTGTGTGTGTGTGTTGTGTGTGTGTGTGTGTGTGTATGTATGCATGTGTGTGTGTGTCTATGTGTGTGACGTCAGGCTAAAACGTGTCCTTTGGGACAAACTTTATGGATTTCGCTGTAAAACACGGTCAATAAGGAGAGAGGGTGAGAGAGAGACATAGAGGTAGAACAGAGAGAGATGAAGTCATTTCCCAAGGTGAGTCCTGACGATGCACAGACACACACACACACACACACACACACACACACACACACAAACACACACTGTGATAAACTCACTGTGTGTGTGTGTGCGGTGGTATACTAAGTATTTATCGGAGACTCCTGACCGAGAATGAAGAGTCATTTATCAGCTGGCAAGGACACACACACACACACACACACACACACACACATACACACACAGTTAGAAAAATAAACCCACATGAGAAAAAACACGAACCTCGTCCCACCTGGATCTATTTCTGCTCCACTGTTCTGCTGGAAAAACAGCTCAATATAACACTGAAATCACTTCTTTCAGTCGGTGATTGCTATATAGTATATATATATATATACATATATACTATATATGTATATATACAGTATATAAGGACTGTCAATCGATTCAAATAGTTAATCACGATTAATCGCAAATTAAAGGTATGGAATAGGGATGCTAATTTAGAATTTTTTTTTTTTTTTTTTAAAGTTATTTTTTGGGGGCATTTTCCATTTTTATGACAGGACAGTGGATAGAGTCTTGAAAGGGGGGAGAGAGAGAGTGGATGCGGAAAGGGCCACAGGCCGGATTCGAACCTGGGCCGCCGCGGTCAGGACCAAGCCTTAATACATGGACGCCCGCTCTACCAACTGAGCTAACCCAGGCGCCCAGAATTTTTTTTTAACCCCATAACTGACCCTCGTTAACCGATTATTAACCGTTAACCAACAAGATTGGCGCGTCGCGTGCAGCGGTGCGCCAGCTGCAAAACAGACAACTGAGTCCCCAGTTCACCCGTCCGGGGAGAGTTACTGTAGACGCCACGATGCTGCGTGTATTGTCGAGGACACATGCAACCACTTTACCGCACCATTTAGTTTAGCTGCGAGGCTGTCAGCTGTGCGTCTGCCCGGTGTAACATTAGCAAGTGTCCGACAAATCGTGTGTGTTCGTTTTGTGCTACATTAGCAGCTGTAGCGTTGCTGCTGGCTTCATGCTCTCCGTTATCACAATCATACGGCCTGTCAGCTTGTGTGTGTGTGTGTGTATGGAGGCTGCGGTGAGTGTGGGGTTGTCGGTGGCGTTAAAGCTGTGAACGTAGCTGTAGAAGTGTGTGTACAGTTTATTTGTTGGTGAAAAAATGCTACAACTCCTCAAGACGCGAGCCAACTTCCTGTATCTGTAACGCCACCTCAGACTCTCTTAAGGTGGGCTGTTAAGGTGGACCAGCTATTCTCCTTTAAGTAACGTGTCGCTCCTCTGAGTTTTGCTCAGCTTTTTTTGCTTTTTCTTAATATTTCTTTTAACCGTTTAACCGATAGCGTTAATCAGTTAAAATTCTTAATGTGGGTTAAACGGTTCATTATTAACATCCCTAGAATGGATTGACCGTAATGAATTAACGTAATGCTACAAGGTAAATTGCAGTTACTGTTGGAGATATTAAGTAGTGAGCACGCATATGGAGGGGTTTTTGCAAATGATAGTTTTACAAATGAAATGACATTATTCTGATTTAAACATTTTATCTAGAAATAATTCAGGTGAGAGTAAATAACAGGCTTTCACAAACCATGTGGGGATCATACACACACACACACACGCACACATAAAAGCCTTATAAACTGCCTAAACACACACTCAGGTCCCAGGTGTTTAGAGGTGCCTCCTAAACACCTGCATTTATTACTGTGGCAGCTAAACCAGAGAGAGAGAGAGAGAGAGAGAGAGAGAGAGAGAGAGAGAGAGAGAGAGAGAGAGAGAGAGAGAGAGAGAGAGAGTGTTACCAGTCACTGCATTAAATAATTACAGGAAACACACACACACACACGGGCAGGTCAAACAGTTAGGTAAACAGACTAAATCATTACCGAGCTCTCTGGCAGGTTCAAACCTGTTAGCACCACGACACACCAACGCTAACAACGCTAACAAACACACGAACGGTAATGAGACAAAAAGCTCCTCAGCACACACACACACACACACACACACACCAGTCAGACCCTTTAAACCCCCTCACACCACATCAGGAATGTGGACTTCATGGTGGTTTTGCCTCCTTTTTTGGCAAAATTTTGTAGATTAACTGAAACATAAAGTTTTCTTCAGTATCAAAGCAAAATACAGACAGTCAGAGTAGGAATATGTACCTGAACAACAACACGTCACAATTTGAGCGTTAAATTATTGTACATTTTCTGGATTATCACCAAAGAACCAAAGAATTTTGGACTGAAAGCGACTACCGGTCGCCAGTAAAACGTCCCTCTACAAAGTGCCGTACAAAAGTAAAACTACATTATTTCTATTCCACTGTCATATTTAATGTCTCTACTGAAATGTCCTGTGTTGAACAATAAAAATATTATAAATATGCATACTATTATAACTATTTACTTATTTATTTATTAAACATTTTGCCCGGCTGCTTCCCAGAGGAGCATAAATGGACATAAATGGAAGTTAGAAAAATCCATTGCTTCTCTTACTATGTTTAGTGTTATACACCGAGGCAAATTCCTGTAAACCTGATATTCTGTTAAAACTTCTTACATGCTGTGACAAAAAAAACAGTAAATCTTCCTGGAAAAATGAAAACATGTTTAAAAAATGTGTTTTCTCACCAGTCCTGCAAGACTTGAACTTAGCGTTCTTAAAACACAATTACCTATATGTAAACAGTCGGGAGACACATGGAGATTAATGGACTCCATATGGGTTCAGATATAAGGACATTTATTTATTCATACGGGTCCTGAACATATTTCCTGAACAGGTTTTTGACCAAATGCTGCTGTTAACGGAGACACAAACACCAGCTGCTGTTACAAACACCGCCTCACTGAATAACACAATACTACTGATTATTAGTTGTTCTTAGTGAGTTTAGTAACTAAACTGGTTAACAGTAATCTCTCTTTATCTCAGCATTACGGAGAGTTACAGCTGGATGAGCTGCTGATAGCATTAGAGAGAGATGAGCCTCTTTCACACAGAGTAACTGGTAAATTACTGGGATAACCTTCCAGGTTCACACATGTACAACATTCAGGAACATTTCCATCTTGAGCCTTTCCACACGTCATTGCAATGCTGGGATAGATGGGGCTAATGCAACACGCCAACCGCCATAAAAGTCAACAGAAGAAGAAGAAGATGGGTTAAGGCCTGGTGTGCGATTTTAAGGCGGAAGATGTCTCTTATTATTTTCAGGAACATGTTTTGTCTGGTGCCGATCTTCTTGTATTCATTGTTCACTGGCGTGAATGCTAAACCGTAAATAAATCACGGATTCAAACACGTCATCAGCGGAGTCTTGTGATTGGTTCGCTCAGTTTCCCGTCAGATGTACGTAACCTTTTACATGCTCGTCCCTGCAGTGTTACTGCTTTCATTCCATCCCGTTTGCACGCAAAGGCGTATAAATGCCACGATAATGTGCAAGGCGTTTAGCGTGCAATAAGTACGCCTTTCTTGGTTTCCGCGTGTCTTTTGTACGCCGTGTATCCTGCACTGACTGCAGTGTAAACACATCCACGTATATGTGGATAAGACTTTAGATGACTGGCTAACAGCGATAGTACCGTCTTCAGAGCCGACTAGTTTAATGATGTTACCCGTTAGCGTTAGCATTTAGCATCGCTTTTATATAAACTGTGTGAACTGTTTTAGATGTTTTTTATAAATGACATTTAACCAGAACTAAACTACAGGAGTGGAAAGATTCACATCTGCTGCTTTAATGATGAAGTTATATAACTAATTATATACAGTAAGTCGGCAGCAGCAGCAGCCAGAGACTGAAACCAATGACAGCAGAGTCTAACTTCATCACAGGAGCTGATCCCACATCTGCTTTCAACTAAAACATCTGGAAACACTCTATCACACACACTCACTCACACACACACTCACACTCACACACTGTACTGTAAATTGACGTTTTAACATGTCATTGACTCCTGCCCGCCAAACCAGCCCTCCTCAACACACACACACACTCACACACACACACACACACACACACACACACACACACACAAAATCATATTACACACACACACACACACACACACAGAATACATAAACAGGCAAACAGATGCATGTAAGCACAAAAACATAACCCGAGGCGAATCAATAAACTCACACACACACACACACACACACACTGTGCAGCCTCTCAGTCACCCGTAGAGTACAATGCCTTGACTTGCCAGACAGAACCATCAACCCATTTTAACTGTGAGCCCCTGGCGCTGTGACACACAGACACACACACACGCACACACACACAGACATTGATGGGATTTATGGGCAGCTGGTCGGCCCCTGACAGCAGCAGCTCGTCCAGGAGGAGACATAAATCTACACCCAGGCTTCAGACTCGGCCTGTTCTCCCTGATCCATTTAGAGCCTATTAGACGGAGGGAGGGTGGCGGTGGCGGTGGTGGCGGTCAAGGCGGGAAGGGGGGGTCACCAGACAATTGTTACGCCCTATTAGATTCTGTCCCAGACAATGACACGAGCTCTGTGACTACAACCCAGAACAAAACAACAACCAGAGATAGAGATGAAGCGTTTGAGGTAGGGCTGTCAAAGTTGACGCATCATTCGTTTTAACGCCACTAATTTTTTAATGCAACTTGTGATTTTTAGGTTGTAGCTGCTTTAAAGCTAGAGTGAAGATACTGGTATCATATGAAACTAAAAAACCTAATGAATCCATTGGTACCAACCATGTCATACTAGCTTGTCGTGAAGGAGGTTAAATAACGCTTCAAATGTGCGCTACATTTTGGGAATAACTGGTATGGCCATTTTCAAAGGGGTCCCTTGACCTCTGACCTCCAGATATGTGAATGTAAATGGGTTCTATGGGTACCCACGAGTCTCCCCTTTACAGACATGCCCACTTTATGATAATCACATGCAGTTTGGGGCAAGTCATAGTCAAGTCAGCACACTGACACACTGACAGCTGTTGTTGCCTGTTGGGCTGCAGTTTGCCATGTTCTGATTTGAGCATATTTTTGATGCTAAATGCAGTACCTGTGAGGGTTTCTGGACAATATCTGTCATTGTTTTGTGTTGTTAATTGATTTCCAATAATAAATGTTGATAAGAGTATTAAATACTTGACAAATCTCCCTTTAAGGTACATTTTGAACTGATAAAAAATGTGTGATTAGTCACGATTAAATATTTTAATTGACTGACAGCCCAGGAAAACACACTAAAGTATGTCGACAGGGTTTTTCTTTCACCTTTACTACTGCTGCTGTCTAAACAGAGTAAGATACAAGTTTTTTTGGAAACAAGACGGCAGCAAGCCAACACACATGAGGAGGGAGAAGAATCAATAAACATGCAAAAAAGTAATGGAAGTGAAATGTCCTCTCCTTCTCCAAACTATGTGTGTGTTTATTTTGCTTGCTGTTGTTTATTTGCAGGAGGAAAGAGGCACGAGTAGACCGGGCGCCGCTGCTGCACATGCTCAGTAACGCACAGGTTCACAGATCTGATCACGTCTGTGAAGCAAACGTCTGATTCTGGCCTGAGTGACTTTGCTTAACCTGAAAGTGACGCAGCGGTGATGTCACTGACACATACTGGATGTTTTTTGCAAGTAACTCGAACGCACACTTGTTGGATTAGGAAGGAGGGGTGGGATTTCTATGTTGTCACGGCAACCGGCAATCGTCTCTAATCTAATTTACAGCCAATCAAAACAAAAACACCAGCTGGTCCTTAACTCAGCGTGTGAGCTCACAAATGTGTGTGTGTACATTTCTGCGTTGGCATATACAGTACATATGTATGTGTGTGTGTGTGTGTGTGTGTGTGTGTGTGTGTGTGTGTGTGTGGTGAGCCCAGGTGTGACGCATCCTCCTCCAATCACACACCAATCAACCTCAGTTAATATCCAGCCACGAAATATCGGCTAATTTAGGTGTGTGTGTGTTTGTGTGTGTGTTTGTGTGCGTGTGTGTGTGTGTGTGTGTGTGTGTACACACCACTGCTACAGCAATATAAACTGTTTACTTTAGCAAATTCACACTTTAATTCCTCCTAACAACATTCAACCAATCAATGGCCTCGCTCCGCTGAGAGAGTGATGTGATTGGCTGGGAGCCTGCCGCGATAATTAACCACAGAGTTCGGTTCAATGTCTCACAAAGTCTCCACGGAGAAACACAACGAGGTCAGACGCCACTGGAGGGAACATCGACAGCCAATCGGCTTCTAGATTGATTTCCATTGGTTGAATTCTATGAAAATCAACCTGAAGAGAGTCAAACGTTTATGAGCAAATATGTCGTCAACTTCTTTTGTTTTGTGAAGCGTAAATAAATGCTTCAGGTGGCGGTTTATGGCAAGCCGTTTTGACATAGTCAAGCTTAACTATTAAATGTTAAAACTCGCCATAGGTTACGTCCGTGAGACGGAGAGAGAGCTGCAGAGATGAACATGAAGAGGAATCTGTTGGTGAGACGAGTAAAAAACGTGTCTGAAATGCTTTCGGTGTAGACGGGCTGTTAGTCTGACCAGGCTCTTATTTGTCCCAGCGTCCCTGAAAAGCACCGCGTTTTCAAGAGTCTCCGAAGCAGCTCCACACAACGAGAACATATTAAACAGACGAGGTCATAAAAATACTGTTTTCTTTGTTCATGAGAACTGAAGGTACAACATGTTCCTCCAGTTGTCTGTTTAAATAAAAGCATCTCCCATCATGTATTTATCAGGCTGAAGTGACCTGGACCTGCAGCACACGGGAGGAAAATGTTTTATTTAAAAAAAGAAAGAACAGGAAATTGAACGTCCAGACGCTGACTCATCCTGATCACTTCATTTCCATTATGAACTCAGAGAGACAAACCTGCAAAAACAACAGGCTAATAGTTGTTGAGATATTTCAGTCTGAACCGACTGACATTTACATCTACAGAGCTACCGGAGCTGCTGTCTGCTCACAAATATAATATCAACACTGAGAAACAGAACAGAATAGGTTGTTCTTATGTTCTGTAACCAGCGTTTGTTAATTAAGATGATCACACATTAACTCTGGTGAAATATTAGTAACTAACACTAGTTGAATTATTTCAAATCTGTTCAACCCGGTCGTCACTGACGTCCTGACATTGTTGAATCAGAAATGGAGGAATAAATCTTGTATCTGTCTGTGGTCTCCCAGAGCTACGATAGTTCATCATATCTGTACAGAGACCGGACCAAACTCTGTGTAAAAAGGTATGTGTATAAACCACAGACTGTCTGTGGTAGAAACAACAACATCGCTGCCGTATTTATGCCTAGATGACTTTATGTTGAGTGTTGATGGAGTAGCTGCATAGCCTGCCACTGATCGATCCAAACTCCATTCAGAAAACAAGCATTTTAAAAGTTGTTTGTTTGTCGTCTGTCAGACAGACCTGACAAAGCATGAATTCAGACTTTTTACAAATCAACATCATTATGTAGTTATTTCGGCATCCTTTTGATCCGTTTATTGCAATTAAATCACAGCTCAATCTGTTTATTTTGGGTTCACACCGCAGTAGCGACGTGTGGCTAGCTAGATACAGCAAAGAGTATAGATAGAAAGAGACAAAACTGTTTTTTTGTTTTCAGCCGCTGCCGCCATTTTGGACTGAAAATGCTTATTATTTTTATAATATTTTATTGTTCAACAGAGTTCAAAGTTTAGTTTTACTTTCGTAAGGCACTTTTGTAGGCGGACGTTTTACTGGCGTCCTGTAGTCGTTTTCAGTCGAAAATGGCAGAAGTGTATCTCTGCTGCTGGGCGCTGATGTTAAAATGGAACGAGCAATTGACTTTCACTTCTATCAATATAAGTTATTTGGATACAGTCAGTGCAATGGCACTGTATGTGAATACAGCTCACAGCCGGGTGATGTTATGAACCCAGACACGACGCAGTTGGTTTTCCGACATATCTGGGGACTTCCACGACATGTACAAAGCAGCAACAGTGGTTATTTCTTCCATGGTTGATGGAGGAAAGAAAAGTTGTTGGTATCTATGGAGACAAGCTCCTTCTCCTCTCCGGTGCGTCTAGAGCAGGGGTGCCCAATACGTCGATCGCGATCTACCGGTTGATCGCAAAGGTAGTGTGGGTCGATCGCATGGCATTAAAAAAAAAAAAAAAAATTTAATTTTTTTTTTTTTTTTAAAAATAGACGTCAGCCAACAAATTGCAACACTGTTTCACCTGAACTCATCTGGAGTGGAGGATGAGATTTTGACACTACAAGCTGACATTCAGCTTAAGTCCAGGGCTCATGGACAGTTCTGGAACTTACTCACAGAGGAAAAGTACCTCAACATGAGGAAATGTGCTACCTCCTTGAATGCATTATTCGGCTCCACTTATTTATGCGAGTCAGCCTTTTCCCACATGAAGATTATTAAGTCCAAATACCGTTCCACCTTGACTGATGATCATTTGGAAGTGTGCTTGAGGCTGGCTATCAGCAGCTACTGTCCGGACTATGCATCCCTGGCTGATTCCATTCAGTGCAAGTCATCAGAGTAAGGTAATGACAAAAAATGTACAGAGTTATATTGTACAATATGGGTTCATGCAGTTATGCAAGGTACACCAACATATATTGTACATATAAAGAATACTCAATATATTTATAAATAAATATATGTTTTGCATTTTTATAGTAGGTAGATCATTTTGACTTGGTCATTTTATAAGTAGCTCGCATGCTGAAAAAGTGTGTGCACCCCTGGTCTAGAGCAAATGAACACAAATGATACCGGCGGTCCAACTCACGCGAGTAAAGCGAGATGAAAATGTGCTTGGCTCTTGATGTGAACGCAGCATAATGTGCATGATTTTATGGATGAATAAAACGAAGCCTAAATCAAATAATTCTTCTAACTAACAGTCTGTTTTTTGCAGGTGGAAAGGTAAAAAGAGCGAAGGGTTAAATGTTCTCTCCGCAGGTGAGACGCAGGTGCAGCCGTCTCACGACGATATCAAAACAAAAGTTAATCAATAATCCCGTCTTCATTTGGGAAAGCAGCTAACTAAACGCTGCTCCACTTCACTGAGGTTTGGTTGGTCTCCAGATCTCAGCAGTAAAAGAGAGGAACAGGTGCAGGCGTCTCCTAATAATAATCATCTATATGAATCTAAATCAACAGATTCATTTCCCCTCTCTGGCTGTGAGGATCCGTCCCCCGCTCGCTGCCGGAGAAAGAAAAAAAGCCGAAAATGATGTTTGGAGGAAGAGAGAAGCAGGTGCAGGCGGCTCGGTTACAAACAGACATTACTGTTATTAGAATAAAAGCTTCAATTCCCCGTCGTCTCATTAGCCAATAATGGCTCCGTTCCCTCTGAATGCCACAGCTGATTGGCTGACTCATCTCCGCTAATTCACTTTGTGCTAATGGAAAAGAGGAGCAGGAGGAGGTGGAGGAGGAGGAGGAGGAAGCGTTCTTTTATATTAAAAAAAGAACGCAGGAAAAGAAAAGAAAAAGCTTTCAGTTTGTCGAAATCTGCAGAGAAAAACAATATTTTATAATTTGTTGCCGTCGGCGTCCTGCCAGCTGGAGCGAGCAGCACTAGCAGAGCCAGCAGCATCAGCAACAGTTGCTATAGTAACAGCACACATCAAAGTAGTGCTGTAGTATTTCAGCCTGATGACCAGGGGGGTACTCCAGATTCAGTATCAGGCCCACAGAGAAACCACATGACATGAGCACAACAAGAGCTGTGATTGGTCAGTTTGGGCTGTTAGTGGTTTCTGATGCTGGAGGAGGTTTTCACCAACACACATCCATAAGTACATTTACTATATATAAGATGTCTGGTGTTGTTGTGTTGATATCAACTGGAGAAACTACTAATTAAAACCTACACTGACGGTATCTACAGTCGGACCGGTCCGGTCCATCAGACTTGTTTGCCTCCGAGGATTTCAATTCCTTTCATCAATGCCGGCATGTTTTTCTGACAGTCGCATGTTGCAAAAACTCATGATGTCAAACTCTGCGTCTATGCTGCTGGAAACTTGGGGTGGGACAAAAGTAAATTCACCTACGTACCGCGATTTTTTTTATTTTAGTTTTTGCGATTTTTAAACAGATTTTTTTAATGCCAGAATTGATATATTTGCTTCATTTGAGTCTATGACAGTCGTGTGACTGTCCCCGTGGTCTCTCAATGAACAGTCGTAGAGATGTCTGTACAGGAGAACTTGCTCATCCATACTTCCCTCGAAGGCATCCATGTTGAAATGAAAAGCAGCAACTCTCCAACAGCAACGCTCCATTTTTTAGGATTTCAGCAGAGATAAAAACAGAGACCTTATCAGGGTTATCGTCTCAAACTTGACAAACGTCCCCCGAAACCACAGAAGAAGAAGAAGAAGAACAGCGGTTTCAACCACTAACTGATGTAAATCAGTGGAATCACTCACACCTACACAGGTTAGAGTTCACCAGACCTGCAGAGACCAGGTCAGACCTGAAACATGGAGGACCGTGACATCACAACCTCAACGAGGGACCCGGCTAACGCTGAGCTCTGATTGGACGGCTGACTCCAGAGTGTGTGTGTTTGATGGGAGGTGAGGTCAGTGCAGCATGTCTCCTCTCTCCCCTCAGGCCTGTTTGTTCTGGACGCAGATCAGAGAGCTTCTGACACACACAGACACACACAGACACACACACGCGCACACACACACACACACACACACACACACACACACAGACACACACACACACACACACCCATCCTCCGGGGACGTCCCCTCCAGCTTCCTGTCGCCCCGTTCTCTCCTTACATACTGATGACATCACCCTCTCTGACCCAATCAGCTGTCAGATCAGCTGATACAAGAACAACACCGATAGATAGGAAATACATTACTACTGTTGCCATGGCAACTACTACTGCAAGAACTGCCACTTTAACTACTGCTGCTAGTATTACTGCACCTTCTTCTACATGTACTGACGATACTTTATAAAACCTGATACTACTGATGCTACTAATACTACTGATACTACTGATACTACTGATACTACTGATACTACAACTGATGAGAAAAGCCTGTGTGGTGGCCAGTGCTGCATTTTAATACAAATTTGAGGTACTTTTACTTTCTTCTCATGCTCCTTTATGGCTCCGCTCCACCAAAACTCAGAGGAAATATCGTACTTTTAACTCCTTTCAACTAACTTGATATCTTTTCATCTTCTTCACTTGTTTGTTCTCATTTTTGTCGTCACGTTTCACTCATAAAAACCTAAAACATCTATTTTTCTTCCATCCATCCCTCTCTTTCTCTCTGCATCTAACTCTCATGACTCCTGGGAGCAGAGGTCAGAGGTCAGCTGGTTCGCAAACTTAAACATGCCTCATAAAGTAAACATGACGTCTGCAGTGTTTACATCATGATGTATGGATGCTCAGACTTTTCACATGTTAAATACATCAGTGTGACCGTCACAAGATTAATATTGTTGACTACACAGCGACGGTGATGGATGATCTCCGTGCAGGTTGATTCTCATAGAAGTGAACAGAAAAAGCAGAGGCAGTCTGGAGGCTGAGAGCCGGTATTTAAAAGCCAGACTGGTGTCATGTAGGCAGGTTTCACTGTGAAGCTTCCAGAGAGACTTCAGGCTGCCAGCTCAGTGTCGACAGTCAGAGCTGATGTGATTATGTTGTTAGAGGAGGCAGACTGGGCCCCAGTCCCAACAACACTCAGCCCGCTGCTGGGAAACACACTGGAGAACACGTACCACCTTAAACCAGTCCAAAATCTAAACAATATACCACCTTAAACCAGTCCAAAATCTAAACAATATACCACCTTAAACCAGTCCAAAATCTGAACAATATACCACCTTAAACCAGTCCAAAATCTAAACAATATACCACCTTAAACCAGTCCAAAATCTAAACAATATACCACCTTAAACCAGTCCAAAATCTGAACAATATACACCCTTAAACCAGTCCAAAATCTAAACAATATACCACCTTAAACCAGTCCAAAATCTAAACAATATACACCCTTAAACCAGTCCAAAATCTGAACAATATACACCCTTAAACCAGTCCAAAATCTAAACAATATACACCCTTAAACCAGTCAAAAATCTAAACAATATACACCTTTAAACCAGTACAAAATCTATACAAGAAACACCCTTAAACCAGTACAAAATGTCACACATATACACCCTTAAACCAGTCTAAAATCTGAGATGTATACACCCTCAAACCAGTCCAAAATCTGACACATATGCACCCTTTAACCACTCTAAAATCTGATACATACAGTATACCACATTAAACCAGTCCAAAATGTGATACATATACCCCCTTAAACACCTGTTAGACGCCCATGCAGAACTCCCTTTACGTTTCAATGCAAACAAAATGAGGGTGGAGCTGCAGTTAAAAAAAGGTTTAAACCTTTTAAAGTGTATTTTTTTTAGCTGGATTTAGCTCCATCTCAACCCACTGAGGTTTCTCTGTGTGTGGTCGCACAAACTAAACGTCCCTGTGTGGCTTTCTGTTCCACCAGAGCTGCTTCAGGTTTCACGTCCACATCCACTTCCTGTTTGGTCCTCAGACCACCACAGTTAGACTGGTTTTAATATAATGAGCGGTTTTCTTCATACTAACTGGACAGAACCGACAGAACCAACAGAACCAACGTTTCTCCTCTGGTCGGAGGAAATCAATATTTGTTCTGATGGTAAATACAAACCTTTAGAGAGCAGGTGAGGTCAACGCAGTAATATGAACCTTATCTTTGTTTCATACATATACTGTATATATACGTATATGCAGTCATGGGTACATTGTGTTTTCAGGATCTGTGGAGTTGTGACCACTGGAGGTAAATAAACTCTGCAGGAGTTTTACCCTGATTTAAATGCCAGAAAAATGCATCTGGAAAAATACAACAAACCCAAATACAACAAACGAGAAACTCTTTTCTTATTTTTCTGAGTCTGAATGATGAAGAACTGTAGCACAAGCAGGACTGTAGCCAGGATTTTACAACCAGCATCCTCAGACAGATCAAAAAGAAATACACCACTTGGATATTTCATATTTTTTTAGTCAGTTGCACACCATATTTTTTATTTTATTTACCAAAATGAAGATTTAAATGTTGTTTCAAAGCTTTCTTCACACTGCTGGGAACAAGGAACATGTTCCACTCACGTTTTAAAAATCATATTTTGGCTTGATGTTCTCACTGAAGTTAACACCATCATGATTAGCAAGCAGCAGGATGAAAACCTGGCAAGTATTTCTTCATAAGAGGAGTAAAAAGCAGAAAACCCAGAGATGAGTTCAAACTCGTAGACGCAGCAGAGAGAGAGAGAGAGAGAGAGAGAGAGAGAGAGAGAGAGAGAGAGAGAGAGGACAGGAGGGAGATGGACGGAGAGGAAAACAGTGTGACAGACGGAGATAAAGTCAACAGAGAGTTTGAGTTACGACTTGTTGTTGTTTCTGCTGTCAGAACACACAGCGAGCAGCAGCAGAGTCTCCATGTAGAATGAATCAGGACCGCTGCGTCCCTGTGGAGGGTCGGCGCGTCTCAACACTCAGATTTATGGCCTTTTTCCTGCCTCACCAGAAACGGGGGGGGGGGGCTGATAGTGTCAGGGTTTCAGGTTCAACTCCATGTTACCCAGAGCAAGGCACCATAACACCTTTTCAGACTCATGTTAAGGGAATAGTTAAACACTTTTGTTTCTGTCTGTCTGTTACGTACAGAGCTGGAGTCAGGACGTGGTTATAAAGCCTGGAGGGGGAAACAGCTAGCCGGACTCTGTCCTGAGTTTAACACATACCAGCACCTCTAGAGATAACGTTTAATTAACATGTGACATCTTGTTGGTTTAATCCCAACACACGGCACTAAAACATGATGTGGATCAGCATGGGTTTTGATATGAATGATTATAAAAATAATACTTGAAAAAGTATTTTTTATGAGGTCAGGATTTAAAAAAAAATGCAGATTTGTCCTAATTTTCTAGAATCAAGTATAATACGTTCAATAAACTGCCAATTTGTTTTCTTTGGCGGGACCTATGGCGATAAACCGGTAAATGCATTTGTGTTTTTGGGATCTCAGAGTGACTTGTTTTTGAAGTTCCGTCATCTGTAGTCATCTCTCTTTTGTTTGTTTGTTCTGCTATAATAACCGTGTCGTCTTCCTGTAGTAAACAGCGTCACTGCTTGTGATTTTTTTTCCCAGAATGTCGCCACCAACATCCAGTTCATAATACTGCCAATGTAAGGGCTTTCATCAGTGGGCTACAGGCTCAATCCCCATTGTGTTACCTCATTTAGCGATAGATAACAGACATTTATTCAAATGAAAATCTTCCAGATTATTTCTTTAATATTTTTTCTACGTCTAGTTACTACAATACAGCTCTTTCAAATCATTTAATTGATTCAGTGGAATTAGAAGACAGAATCAAGAGTATCAAATGCATACTAAAAATCATTAACACCGCATTCCATTAGATTGCACTGCACCTACTGTAGGTTCAGTTTTCAATCCATCCATCGGCTGACACTCGACGTGTATAAAAGGTGTTTCATTTTCCAGACTGGTTTTTAAGGTTTAAGTCCGTCGTGAAGACCTTACTTCAAAAGTTCTTGACACAATAGGTGTTGCATAAACAGGATATTAAGTCTTTTGCATACAGAGGTCTGCAGAGTGGACTCAGTCTCATGTCTCTCTCCTCGCCTTCTTCTTCTTTGCCGGCTTGGCTCTCCTCAGGTTTTTTGTTTTGAGTGGATGTACAGACAACTATCACTGATTACTGTGAGACTGAAGGAAACCGATGACTCTCTAAGTGGATTTAAGGACGTTTCATCTGGATGGACGAAGGAAAGGAGAGCACACGATGTTTGACACAAATCAGATTTCTCTAATTGCTCCCCTGATTGTGGAAACCTGGTTTCTCATATACCTACATGTTGTTTCAGAAATCAGATTACTGCAGGAAGCCAACAGTCCCCTGTTAGTTAATTACACTGAGAGTAAACTGTAAACTACAGTGGGAACATGTGAGACCACTTCACCTGACTGACATTATTAACACTGTTTCAGCAAAAACACGTCTCGAAGGCTGAAATCTGAGGGAAAAAAACCCGACTTGAAAACATGAAGGTATTTTTTGCAGCGGAGAGCAGTTTGTACTGTTAATCAAGTTTGAAGGTTGTGTCTGTCTGTCTGTCTACTATGATGAAGTGAAAGGTCATGTTTGTCTCCACAGATCAGTTTCAGTCCAGGAATCAGAAGATTAGATCAGAGATAAAGATAAATAAACACATAAAGAACTGAGGAGGATCTGACATTTACTGAAGGTTTCTCTTTCTACTGGCGCTCTGAAGGCACCGCGTTAAAAAACTGCTACTGTTCTCTTTCTTTATCTTTCCACTGAGTCTCTCTCTGCGTGTGTGCTGCATTTCTGTTGACAGAGCGTCTCTGCTTTTAGTCTCTCGCCAAATTACCAATTAACCCCCGTCTCCTTAATTAGATTCATTAGAGGCTGGAGCTCCGGTCCCAGTGAGAGCCAATCACAGCCGCCCAGCTACAAACACTGGAATGCTTTAACGTTTACTGACCTGGAACCAGTCGGTCAGATTAATAAACTGTGTGGTTAAATGTGAAAACACGAGTGAAGAACTGACATCAACAAACACAGTAAATTACTACAAAATAAAGCAGGAGAAAAAGCAACGCAACATCGACTTTGACGGACTATTACGTGTCAAGTCTTTCAAGTGCATGTTGATATTTATTATTATTATGAAACTAATGATTTTTCCCATTATCAATTAATATCTCGATCTACGTTAACTCATGTTTATTTAAATTTCTTTTAAGATATTTTTTTTATACTTTTTTTTTCGAGGTTGTTTACATATATGCAATTAACAGTTCGTAATTACAATAGTTTATAAACCAATTTTTAAGTAATTGAGCTTAGAAACAAACAAAATTAGTACACAAGAGAAAATAACATCACCATTCAAAATTGAAATAAAATAATAAAATAAAAAAATAGAATAGAATAAAACAAATTAATAATCATAATACAAAGAGAGGAAAAAAATAAATAATAATAATAATAAATGAAATAAATAAATAAGTTAATAAAAAATAGATATATAGATATATGTTAACTCATGTTTAAACTGTGTTTACTTTAAACAGTCAAACATCTCTAGTGTCCATATGAATTATGACTCTCGTTTGTCAGGAAGCAGCTTGATGTTGTTTCAGAAACAATCCTCATTCATTTCAGTGGATCTGTTAATGCAGAAGAGGCCAATACGGCTCAAATTCTGTCGCAACATGACGCCATCTGGCAAGACGCTGCGTCGGCCAATCAAATACATGCAAGCACACATTCCCGGTGGATGAATCTGTAGCGTGAATGCTGTATTTCTACCGTTTACATCCTGATTGTTACAGTTGTCTCTGTGATAACTTCCTGTAAACCTTCAAACTCACAGATGCGTTACTCAAACTGGACTTCATATCCCACAAGTGCCAAAACTCAGCATGCTATACTGATCATCAGCTCCAGGCCGATTTAATTTAATTTAATAGAGATCTTCATCAAATAACCATCACAAAGCAGAATATATGGACAAAACTCAAAAACTCAGTCACTATATAAGGCATGAGTCACATGAATCATCCAGAGGAAACAATTATCATAGTCACTACTAAAAAATGATGATTCTCAGGCAAGTTATTACCTCCGCCAGGGCCCAAGGCCCGAAAGGCCTAGGAAGGGGGGTGGACGACTGTAGATTCAGCGTTTTTTCACATTAAACTCGGTGAAATTCCAGTTGAGTTCAACCAAAGCACACTTGGTGATTGTTGGAAAGAGTAACGACGACGGTTTAGGTGAGTTTTATTTTGTTTCTGTCCAGTTTGAATGAAGTGTTTTATGATGCTCCGCTACGTACAGCTGATCTCAACATAAACAAACGGGGGCAAACGTACTTATTTCTATGATTTCTAAGTAAGGTGGTCAATACATTAAAATACAAATTTTGTATCTGTTCAAAATGTACCTTAAAGGGAGATTTATCAAGTATTTAAAACTCTTATCAGCATCAATAATTGGAAAATATCTTGAGGTCAGAGGTCAAGGAAACCCTTTGAAAATGGCCATGACAGTTTTTCCCTCACCAAAATTTAGCTTAAGTTTGGGGCTGTTATTTAGCCTCCTTCCCGACAAGCTAGTATGACATGGTTAGCCTGCTACAACCTCTGAAAGATCGATTGTGTTGAAGCATTAAAGAAATTAGTGGATTTAAAACATTTTGCGGTATTATCGCGTTAACTTCGACTGCCCTAATTTTGACAGAAATTAACTGAAACCAATCGCAGAACAGAAGAAAAAGAAGAAAATCCATCTATCAGCTGATAAATGATAATTTTCTCTTTAAAAAAAACAAAACATTATTATAAAAAGGCTTTTTTTTAACTCCATAAGGCAACAGCTTGGTGCACCTTTTCCACACCTTATATCGTCCTCTTTTGGCATATGTGTTGTACCTTATTGTTTTGATACCACTGGTTACGGGTTTTAGTTTTCTCATTATTTGGTCTTTATGTTTTGTTCTTCTGTATTTTAATGTATTGTATCTGTACAAGCACTTTGTGACTATGTTTTCAAAGGTGCTATACAAATAAAGATGATTATTTGTAATCTAAAAGCTGGAACATGTTGGTGCTGCTGTGCTTTCAGTCTTCACTAAATCTCCACCTGATGTGGATGTTGAGACGTTCAGAGCCCTCAGGCAGCTTGTAAACCTCTCGTCTATTTCTAAACGTCTGGTTGGCTGCCGAAGCGGCGGAGAGCGTTTGTTGGACTCAGAGAGCAGAGGAGGAAGAAGAGGAGGAGGATGATGAAGAGGAGGAGGAGGAGGCTCCGCTAAACATAGAGCAAGTGTTTCTCCGCCAACATCTACAATCGTCGATTTTCACCAATCTGTTGAGCACACAGACGACTCCTCCGGCTCTTCCTCCTCCCTCCGCCGCTCTCTCAGGTCAGCTTCCAGAGGAAGATCTCTCCCCGTGTGGAGGAATATTAAAGCGGCAGCTGTGTGGGAGGAGAGGTGAACGGGGTGAACGCCGAGAGGATCGTTCGCATCACCCAGCCTCCACTTTCATTTTTCAGCCAATTAAAATTCATCCTGGAAATGGAGATGATTGTGTGGTCAACTGTGGAAGAGAGGCATCTTTTCATTTTTAATGATGATGTAAATGAATGATTAGCATTTACTCATCCAAAAAGTAAAGTTTCAATCTGTCGAAGACGACCGGAGGATTAATTTAGGATCAATGATTTAGATCGCTGACTGTCGAGTTTCATTCAAATAATAATGAGGAAGGAAGGCAACTTTGTGCTTCTTATCGATGAGGAAATTATTATCATTTATATATTTAACATTAACATCTTTGCCTGATGGCTTGAGAGTTAAATGAAGATGTCATCTTGTCCTCCTGAGAACGTGAGTATCTACGGACATATTTGTTCAGATTTCTCGTCCTAAACTAAAGTATTAGTGTTTCGATTTGACGAACCAGCAAAGGCATCGATCACCTGGCTGTTCATTTCCTTAAAAAAACAGTGGGAAATGTGAGAAATAATCCATGCAGTTGATAAATCTGTCTTTATTTTGGATCGATAAAGGTTAGTTTCAAAGTTTCTAGAGAGTTTCCAGAGACCCCTGATTAGCATAAAGTAGCCTAGACCTCAACTTTATGCAAATGAGGAGCGGCCAACGTGACGGATGGTTTGTCTCTCAAATCGCGGCGCCACGCTACCAGAATGCATCGCACGGCTGCTTACATAGACAATGGATGGGAAGTGTAGAAAGGTCGGAGGCTGGGGTAACGTACCTTCAGTCCTGTGAGTCAGATGAGTCACTAATCAGTGAAGTTATCGTCAACCACATCCGTTTCCTAACACTAACTAAGTGGTTGCGTTGCCTAAACCAAACTTCCTGTGAAAACAGCGGTTTATTTTGAAAGGACACTATGCATGTAGCGAGCGTATACTGACACGCCGTCCCCGGGCCGTCCAAAAGTAACGCTAGAGGGCTACCCCGTGCGTCGGTCTCCGATGCCGAGGGGCGCTGACCAAGCGGCGGTAGTTGACGAGTTGGGAGTGAGAATGTGTTGAAATATGAGTCTATGATCAGGTTTTCTGATTAAAACTCACGACTGAACATGTTCCACCTCACATCTTTGAGTTTGTCGGTGCAGCTTCGTGCAGCTATGACTCATTAAAGTTTTTAAACCTCCAGAGAGGACGGAGTCTGTCCTGCAGTCTTTAACCGACTCTGAAGGAGACAAGAAGACAGAAACATTCTGCTGCTAAGAGGGACATTTCTCTGACAGCAGCAGCAGACAGGCGATGAACCGAAGCTGCCCGACACCACGCGGACAACGTCACAGCTTCAGAGCAGACTGAGAACACGTACAACTGATCCTGCATCAGTCCTGGATCCTCTACTCCTCTCTGGACATGAACACACTGTGTTTGCTGTGTTATGAAATCAAAACAAGGTTCAGCTTATTTTCAGCTCCAGATAACAATAAGAGTAATAATAAGAGCTGCAGGCAGCAGAGAGCTGGTGTTTCATAAGCAGCAGAAAATATGAAACATTTATCAGATACCTGCTGCTTATTATTATTAATATTATTATTACTGTCTGTACATGTGGTTCTTTACAGGAATCTGACTTCTCGCTCCTGCAGTGCTGGAAAGTAACAGTTACGCATGCACAATGACGCATACGCACGCTGTTTCATGTTTCAGTTTGTTTGGGACTGGAGAGAAAACAAAGGGCTCAAAAGCATGACGCTGCTACTAAACCTGAGGGGACGCACCCTATTTTTTCCTTGATAATGCAACACTGAACAAATCAGTGTTGAAATCAACAGGAGGAGAGTTAGTAACGTTATCTGTTAGAGGCATGTGGGCAGAACAGTCCTGCTTGGTTAAATAACGGAGCTACTAACGTTAACGGAGGTGCTATTGAGTTACATTATGGGGCGTTCAAGCTCTGCTCAGTGAAATGAATATTGGGCGAAGGTAAAGTACAGTACAGTACTGTGTACAGTACCCTCCCACCCCCTAAAAATAGGGCTCCCCCGGAAGCTACGATGTAATTCGAACGCTGTAATTTACCATGCATATAATGTTTTTTATGTAAAATATATGGAACATTGAATGACATCAGATCTAAAATGTTATTCCTTTTTTTAGCGCACAGATTTCAAAATCTCTGAGTGGCAGAAAAATAACAACAAATACTTGTCTGACACAGTGGTACTATATATTTCTACTCCACTACATCTATCTGAAAGCTTTAGTTACTTTACATATTTAGATCTTTACAAACAAAACATATGAAAATGTTCAAGTAGAGCTGAAACTATTAGTCCATCATTTTTGTATGTAAAACCATTTGATGGTTCCAGATTTAATAATGTTAATAATGTTAATGTATTAGTAATAATGTTGGGGTTTGGACTATTATTTACAAACCAAAGGATCAATCGATTAATGGAGGAACTAGAGGCTGAATCCTGATTGGTTGATGGTGTATTTATAAATATATGACTGTCAGGTACGGTGAAGGGTTTTAAACTAGCAGCACACCTGAGTTGTGATCATTTACAGGTGAAGCAAAATACTACGAGGTATCAAAAATCACGTTAAAGAGAAGCAAGAAGAACACTTGACTTGTTTCAAGATGGCCGACAGGAAATGAAACAAGAGGTGAAGGTGAAGCAGGAAACTCAAAGTGTTCAATCTGTTTCTTTCTGTCCTCCACACCAAACAACCAAGAAGAGCCTGCAGCCATTTTAAACATGAATAAGGCAATTTTCTCCTCGGCTCCGTAAATAGAAACACTAGAAAGCAGTCAAAGACCCAACAGCGACTTTTAAAACATTCATGCAGCCATTTTCTCTCAGCGGCTCTCAAACACTCTGCAGTTTCTTCCTTCCTCTCCCAACGCCACCAGAGACACAAAACAGCAGCGCAAAAACATTCAACAGTTGAAACATTTCACTTTTTCTCATTGAAGTTCAAAAACATTTTCTCCTCTGAACCAAACGGCAGCATCGACAAACATCCTTCTTCTTACCTTCTTCAGTTGTCCGCTCCGGGTTCCCACGAACACCACCGTGTGCTCTCCGTAGGTGTAGGCAGCGACGGCGCCCATGCCCTCGGTGCGGTCCTCGTACAGCGGGTTCCCCTCGATGACCCTCAGGCCTCCGAGCGGCTGGTTCAACACCAGACCGCAGAAATCATCTCCGATCTGCTTCGGCTGTGGAGCAGAGAGGACGGGGACATTATTAACAGGAGGTGCAACTTGAATTTAGAGGATATAAACGACTACTTCAACACGACGCAGGAGGAAATCAGAATCAATCTGCTGCTTCAGGTGAAGAATGAGAGGAAGACATCAGAAAACTAATGCATTTATTAGCTTCCAAAACAAAGATGGAAAACAAGTGAAAATAAAGTCGGGTTCACACTACACGAGAATCAAGCTGATTTTGGGAAGGAGGCGGGGTCACGCATCATCAACGCGTCATCAGTTACACTGCGCATGTGTTAAACCCTGTGGTTTTAATGCTCAGGCTGATCGGAATCCTTAAAAATATTCCTGAATCCGGATCATGAGCCGGATGGTCACCAAAACTGAATTGTTCATTGTGCCACACCCCACCCCTCCAAAAAATGTCATTCAAATCCATCGTGGACTTTTGGAGTAATCCTGCTAACAGACAAACAAACAAACAAACCAATAAACAAACAAGAATTCAATTTGTTTGTCTCCAGTTTTAACAGCAACATCTATTTTATAAATACAGAGATTTAATCAGGTCATATCTTACACCTCCTGAATCAGAGTGTAGAGTGTGTCTGTAACAGAGCCCCTCATGTCTGTCTGCAGTGAGGTTATTTCAGGTCGGGGGGTAGATGATGTTCTTATTCATGGCGGTAATGGCCTGCAGTGGTAACCATGGCAACGGAGCAGGGAACCCCGCCAGGAGACGGGTTTGTGGGCCGAACTTGTGAAGAGGATGGAGGGGGGGTGGGGAGGGTCGCCCTCGGCAACTAGCCAACCAACCAACCAACTAACTAACTAACTAACCAACCAATCACAGCCAGTCAGCCACATGCTGATGAAAGATGAGCTAATGAGCCGTGCGTGTGTGTGGGTGTGGGTGTGTGTGTTTTGAGGGCAAAGATGGAGGAGGCGGGGCCTCTGTCCAGGCTCTGACCTCCTTCTTTTATCATAAACAGCAGGGAATGTGTGAGTGTGTGAGTGTGTGTGTGTGTGTGTGTGTGTGTGTGTGTGTGTGTGTGTGTGTGTGTGTGAGTGTGTGTGAGTGTTCATGCATGGATGTAATACAACGTCCTGGTGTGTGTGTGTGTCAGTCTTGTTTTTCATTAAGCGTCACCAGCAGGCCGCTGTTCTGCACAACATGTACAATCTGTGCTGAGTTTGTGTGTGTGTGTGTGTGTGTGTGTGTACCTTCAGTTAATGATGATCTTTCTGCCGTAAACACACACACACACACACACACGTTTGTACTTCTATACACTTGTGAGGACCCTCATTGAAATGTGTGTTTTCCTGCAGTCTGCTGTTCTTGTAGTCAGCTCAGCTTACCTGAGCACTTCCTGTTTATTCAACTCTAAGTGACTATGAGTAACACACAGAGTAGTCTACTGCTACTCCTAATAAGTACTTTTAATATCTGATAAGAACTGATCTGGTGGAAACTCGGCAAAGATTCTTAATTCAGTCTGGGTGATCCAATTTTGTGGTTAAAATCGAAAAATCTAAATCTTTGTGTTTTGTCTCTTTGTCCACACTAAAGGGCTCAGTGCACACTGATACTGCATTGAGTCACCGCTGCACTCAGACTCTGTAGTTTGTGGACAGATCGACAGAAAGCAGAGTTTACTACAGTAGTGTTCATTTGGTTAATGAAAACTATAACTAAGCATGTTTGTCAGCAACCTTTTCTTCCACGACTAAGACGAGAGGTCATTAAACACTGACTGTGACGATAGCAGACATGCAATGCATGTTTTTTCAATTCAGCAGTTTCTTCCATTTTTTCCCTGTTAAAAGGTTTTTTTTTGTTAAAAAGTTTTTCCTCATCCAATGAGAGGGTCGTGCTGTAAAGGAGGCTGTCGTATCCTGTACAGATTGTAATGCCTCTTGAGGCAAATTTGTGATTTGTGATATACAGAGTGCTGCAGGGATGACGCATTTTTGCAGTCCAACCAGGAAGTTAGCATCACCCTGGTTTGATTTGGATAATTGCAGAAAATAATCTCTGTGGTAAACACACGTTTATGATACTTGCATGTTTTGATCAGCAAGATAATCTCCTCAAATGAACACCACTTTATGATTTCTGAAGTGTAAATACAATCTCCAGAATTAAAAAGCTAACGTTAGGCTATAAACAAACTATGCCACAGTCGCATGAACACGAGTATAAACAACGAGGCTGTAAAGGAGGACGAGTCGGCGTGATGACGTTTAGTCGTCTCATTTAGCCACTTGTTAGCAACCGTCTTTTTTAAGACACGTTTAAAGGCTTCAAAATTCACCAGTAGGATATTTACTGATGTTCAATATAATCTGATGACTGAACCAGTTCTCAAGACTTCTAGTGACGTTAGACTAAAAACAGGAAAAGGTGAGTAAATATGATCAAAACTAACGAGGACTCTGGATGTGATTCCTGTGTGTTTCAGAGTTTCCACCAACTTCTGTTGCTGTGATGCATCAAGGCCTTAAACCGCTAATGACAGGGTGTTAGCCAACCTCTCTCTCTCTCTCTGTGTGTGTGTGTGTGTGTGTGTGTGTGTGTATGTGTGGACCCTGTAATAACGCTGCTCCTCCCTGTTTCTACACACAGAAACATGAAACTCTCCGAGGCTACGAAGGATCAAACGTTTAAATCATCTCCATTGTCAGATCACATGATATAGGCCTCCCTGTGCAACACAATACACACATTATTTCTATATATAAACACCACTCCTTTATTGTGTAGACATTTGTGTTCTCTGACTGGTTATTATTACAGTAGTGTCATTTATATTAACAAAGAGAAACAGAACACTTATAGAAATCACAAAATCTCATTAAAGCTTCAGTAGGCAACAATTTTTTGGCATCATTGGGCAAAAAATCCATAATAACCTTTCAGCATATTGTGACTGACCAAACTGATTCTGGTGTCTCAAAACTTTAAGAGTGCGTTTAGTTGGTGAAACTCACCGTGTGGATGCAGGGCAGCTCCTTGTTGAGTAACCACGGTAATGAGAGACGTCCCTCCCCGCGGTAACAGGAGCGGATCCTCTCTCTCATGGCCAGGTTGATGTCGTGGAGGGTGAACAGACAGAGGACGGTCTCTCTAGGGGGGTTGGAGCGATTCTTCTGTCCCTGAAAACAGAAGAGAGGTGCTGGTTCAAATCCATGAAGCAAGGCATTAACACCAAAAATAATGAACAAGACGAGTCAGCAACGTCACAGCAAGAGAGACGGCTCTTTGGAAAGAAATGGAAATAATAAAAAAAACATAAATACAAAGATTGAAAAAAAACAACTAAAGCAAAACAATAACAAAGAAACATATAATTACAGAAAGAAAGCAGGAGAAGAAGAAATAAAGGACACAAAGAAGGAAAGAAAATGGAAATAAAGACTTTTAGCCTGCAGAAGAATCAACGTCAACAAAGACGGACGTAAAATAAACCGAAAGAAAAACAAAGAAAGAGAATAGAGTTACAGAAAAAGAAGACATAAATAAAAAAGACAAAAAGAAAGGAAAAAGAAGAAAAGATGAAAGACACTGAAATAAACAATAACAAAGAAAAAGAAAAGAAATAGAAAATGGACAAAAATGTAAAATAAATAAATAAACAATTACAAAAAATTAATTAAAGGCAAAAAAGAAACAGAAAGGTAGGAATAGAAAATGGACAAAAATAAAAATTAATTTAAAAATAAATAGACAATTACAAAAGAAATAAATTACAAGAAATAGAAAATGGGTAAAAATAAATAAATAGACAATTACAAAAATGTAATTAATAGAAAAAAAATAGAAAAAGACAGGTAGAAATAGAAAATGGAAAAAAATAAAAAAAATAAAAAATAGACAATTACAAAAAAATGAATTAAAAGACAAAAAAAACAAAGAAAGGTAGAAATAAAAAGACCAGAAGAAAGAAACATAAGACGGGAAATGACAGAGCAGATGATAGCCATCCAATCAGGACGGAGGGTGTTGAGGGTAGATCACCTGTGAGAAGACGACGAAGAGGACATCGTCATCCTCCGACAGGCCGAGCGCCTGAGCCAACCGCCGCCCTGGTTTCTGTTTGTAGGCGGCCTGGACCAGCCGGTACTCCACGCCGTCCTTGGTGCAGCCGAGAGGAAACTCCACGTACGAGTAGAACTCGGTGTCGTTGGAACACATCCTGACGATCTTCGAGGTGAAGAACTTCTCTCCGCCGGCGTCCATCTGCGTCAGTTGCGTGTCCAGCTGCAGGGTCAGGAAGTAGACGTAGGTGCGGCTGGAGAAGCCGTAGACGTAGTAGATGTCGAAGGCCGGGTAGAGGGACAGCGTGTCCGACGGGATCTTGATCTGCGAGGAGACAAACTCGTCCTGGTAGACCAGAGAGAACATGTTGACGCTCTCCTCATCCGCCACCAGCTTTCTGCTGGACAGCGTGGGGAAATACTCAGACTTCCCATCAATGGCAGCGCCGATGAAGAGGCGGCTGCCGCCCTTCACAGGCTTCTTCCTCTTTGGGTCGGCCGTCCAGTCGTCCTCACCAACAACCACACCTGAAGAAGAGGAGGAACACATTCAGGACACCTGTGCTTCCTACCAGCGGATGATTGACATCAACATGGTTACGACTCCTCCATCTGAAGGAACCAATCAGGCACTTACAGCTCTTTTCTACTGCTGGAACTTAATGAAACACTTCCTTACTGTTCACCTGTTTACATTTCTGGCATTATGTACTTTGTATTTTGCACTGTTTTTATTATATTTTCTTTATTTGCACTCTCACACTTTAAATTTTCCCTCTGAATGAATCAAGTTTTATCTTATTTTAATGTCTCATCGTCTCTGATTCTGTTTTTGTTTCCACTGCTTTCAGCTCGATTTGGGGAAAACTACAAGGTGGTTCGATGCCCTACACGCCACAGTGTGGGCCACCGACTCGCTTCTGCCTGTATATGAACTTGTATATCCAGACAGTGGACGCACACGTAGCTCTGTTTATACTAAATTACATTGGATGTCAGCATGTGTATATCAGCGCATACAGTCGGTCCTCGTGGCCCTTTGCAGCATCACGTATGCAGAAAGTATAATTTGGGTTTAAAGGAAAGAAAATCAACAATATAAGTGCTGTTTTTGTATGGTGTTCTGTTTAGAGGTGTAAGAAAATATTGAAAATATTGAGTATCACAATGTTATGTTTTGTGATATTATATCGACTCTCAAAAACACGACTTTAAATTAATAGTTTACATGCAAAGATGAACTCAGTCAATACTTTATTCATTTGCAAAGATATGTGCCCTCTCAAAGTAGTGCTATGATGTTGGATGTTATAGGGACTGTGATAAATGCAGGACATTTTTACTCCAATTGTATGCATATGGTGGTGTGTTCTTCGTACAATGACAGTTTTCCTAAAATCAGATTATCGCAATATATCACCTTGCTTACTGTATCGCAATATATCCCAATATATTTAATCGTAACCCCTGTATCATGATACGTATCGCCAGACTCTTGCCAATACAGAGCCCTAGTTCTGTTTAGCAGCTGCTTTATTAGACTCGTCTACCAGAGAGCACATACAAAAGTTGGCTCTGCTGTCACCTTTTTAGTGAGGCATTCCAGTTTGTAAAACTCAGTGGAAACACACGAAGAACTTTAAAGATGTACCAAAGGTTTTTAAAAGTTCAGGTTATAAGAAGTTTAAGAATGGGCTGTCATGGTCTGATGTTTAACAGTGTGAAGTGTTCTGCTGGTGTCCCATCAAGGCTGTACTGTAGTATTCATTTCTAGTTATCACCTTCAGAACTTATAATCATGAGATCAAATCTTAAAATGACGAGTTACAACTAACTAATATATACAGCACTGTTGGTGACATGTGATCAGAGAATCAGTCAGTGTGTGGTGTGTCTGTCAGTCCACACTGTGTTTGAGATAAGAGGACTAAGCTGTCAGTGTTGTTGTTGTTGTTTGTCAATCATCTGCTGTTTTCTCAGCAGTCTTCATTCAGTTTTTGTTCAAACTTAAAAAAAAAACGACGACAGCTGATTTTCAAATAAAAACCTGCAAAACATTTTGACACTCTGACACATGATTGACAAAATACTTCTCCGGCTTGTCAAGAACAAAGTGGAGAGGAAACACTAGAGCTTTGTTTTCTTCCTTTTTTACATTAAAATTACCAAAACTTTGACATGATATCAGCACAACTCTGCTGAATGTGTGTGTGTTTAAACCTGCAGTGGAAAATACAGCACACAAAACAACTGTTTATTTATACAACCGAGACCTTAATGGTGAGAGAATGAAAACACACTGTTATTCTTTAAAGCATTCTTTGCAAAGACCAGTGGATCTGTATCTCTATTATTACGTTAATAAATCATGAACCTTCAGGGAAACAAATGCTAATTATTAATAAGGTGTTCTTTCGGTCATCAACATACTAACTATATACACCTTTCATCATCTTAAAGTATCTGATCATAACTGCACTACAACTTTACGGTATAATTAGCATTTCATTTTGCACTACGTCCACCTCACACGTATATATATGTACAGTAAAAGGTCTTTTTATTTTGTTCGTTATCTTTGTCCTTTTTTCGCTCTGAGTGGCTTTAACAATAAAACTCCCCACCGGGAATAATAAAGTACTGTATCGTCTATCTATGTAGTCTCCCTTAACCATTATCAGAGTAACAGGATGGCTATAGCCTAGCTTAGCACGAAGGCTGGAGGCAAAGGGAAACCAAAGAACGTATATTGATAAGAAGTGAAAGTTGATTGGTCGTTCCGTTGCAACATCAGCGCCCAGCAGTAGAGCTACGCTTCCGCCATTTTGGACTGAAAGCATCTACCAAATGAAAGTAAAACGTTCGCCTACAAAGTGCAGTACAAAAGTAAAACTAAACTATTTCTATTCTATTGTCATATTCAACTGAAATGGCCTGTGTTGAACAATAAAGTATTATAAATATATTAAGTGTTTTCAGTCCAAAATGGCGGCAGTAGCTGTTGTCAAAAAAACACCAGAGTTTTGTCTCTTTGCTTCTATACTCTTTGATTCACACCAGATCAGGTGTTGCGGCGAAAACGCAAGTCTTCCCACTCACGGGGTTAATGAGTTTGGGCTGGGGCGGCCGCAGTGAATGCCGAAAAAAACTGCGGTGGCCTGCGGTGGAATTGTAGAAACAGAATCAACTTTTGGAGAAACGTAACCTGATGTCACGCTGTGGTGGCCAATCGTGTAACCGTCGATCCAGAGCTGTACAACCCAGCCATGAGGGAATAAAAGACGTTAATCGTCGCAGTCAATGGAGCGTTAAAGAGACACTCCCACACTGCTACACAACCCAACGGCAAATTGCCCCAACGCCTGATCTGGTGTGAATGCAGCGTTAGCCAGGTTAGCATTAGCTGGATGATTTTATAAAAAGGATTTCATGAGATTTGGGTCTGTTGCTGACTGCTGGTCGGAGGTGCCTGTCTCACACAATCTTTCTTTTAATTTTCTACCTGTTCAGGTGTATCTGACCCCGTCCCCTCCGCCCCAGCTTACCTGCCATCCCATCAGCCTCTCTGGCTCCAGACAGGTAGTGCTCTTTGCGGTGATGCGGCTCTCCCAGTTTGAAGAGATCCTCCAGTCTGAGAAACTGACAGACGCCCTGCCAGATCGACCCGCACGCCACCAGTCTGTTCCCAGTATAATCCACCAGTAAGAGCTTGTTCACATTATCTGACGAATCCAGTCTGAGGGCAGAGAGACAGACAGGTGGGACGTTAGACAGGTGAGCAGACTGACAGACAGGTGAGGAGACAGAGAGGTGAGACAGGTGCCTGGCAGGTAAGTAGACAGACAAGTAAGTATACAGAGTATATAACAGACAGGTAGACGGTTAGACAGACAGGTGAGCAGACAGGCTGGCAGGTGAAAAGGTAGATAAGACAGATGAAGCAATGAGACAGATAAAATAGTAAGACAGGTGTAGAAAGACAAACGAGATGGACAGGTATACTAGTCAGGTGAGACAGACAGACAGGTGTATTAGACAGGTAAGACGGACAGACAGGTATAGACGGACAGACGAGACGGACAGGTGAGACAGACTGGTGTACTAGACAGGTTTAGACAGACAGGTGCAGAAAGACAGGTGAAGACAGACAGGTGAGAAGGACAGGTGTAGACAGACAGGTGTAGACAGGTGTAGACAGACAGATGTAGCCGAACAGACAGGTGTAGACTGACAGGTGTAGACTGGTTTGGATAGGCAGGTGAGACAGACAGATGTAGCCGAACAGACAAGACAGACAGATGTAGACTGACAGGTGTAGACTGGTGTGGACAGGCAGGTGAGACAGACAGATGTAGCGGACAGACGAGACAGACAGGTGTAGCCTGGTGTAAACAGACAGGTGTAGACTGACCTGTGAGCGCAGGCCCTGACGCTGGGCGGAGGATAGCACTTGGCGTTGTCCTCCACAGGTCCGGTCATGTGACTCCTCAACTCCGTCAGATTGGCCGACAGCTTCAGCACCCGGTTGACGGCGCCGACGAACACCTCACCTGTCCTCCGGTGGACGGTCAGGTGGGTGAGGGAGGAGTCGAACGCTCGGTACACCACCTTGCCCAACGCCGCGGAGGGAGGGGGAGGAGCAGCCGGGGCAGAGAGGAGGGGGGAGGAGAGGAGGAGGAGGGAGAGGATGAGGAAAAGGAGGAGAGGAGAGGAAGAGGGGAGCATGGTGGATAGAGAGAGGAGGAGGAGGAGAGGATGGAGGGATGGAGGAGGAGAGGAGGGGAGGAGGAGGAGGAGGAGAGAAGAGCTGGCTGCAGGTCTGATGAAGATTCAGCTTCACAGGAGCATGACTGTGGAGAGACAGACAGGAGAGGGACAGACGGTTAGGGCATATATACAGTATATACATATAATATAAAACTACAGGAGCCTGTTGGGGACATTTCATGAAACATATTATATTTACAGCATGTAGACAAAAGTAAGTGGACACCTGTCAACATCCTTCAGGACCCGTTCACACCTGAACTGCATTCACACACTGGCTTATCATAGATGAACCAGGAGGAGTAAACATGAGGGCTGGGACGATACACCTATCTCCTGATTGGATACTATCACGATACTTGGGTGCATATTCGATATGTATTGCGATTTTTGTTAACTTTTTTAACACTAGACCATGAGAAAAAGTTGAATCATACACTTCTAGGGACTTTTACTTTGGAAAATATCTAAATTAATACAGTAAGAATGTTTGATTTTCAGCATGTATGTAGTCAGAGATGTCCTGAAGTCAAATATATCAGGATCATTGTCAGGAATTATTTATTAAATTTTTTTCCAGCAACCCAAAAAAATCTGAAAAAATAAAAGACATTTCCCTCACAGATTAGTGGTGTTTTCTTTTTAATTTATAAGGGACATGTAATGTTTTATACTTCTGGTGAATATAATCCAATCAATCTTATTTCCATATATGTATTTTATATATACAGTTCCCTTTGTTAACACCTTACTTTGAAAACCGGACGTAGTCACACGTGTTTACTTCCTCTAACTTCGCCAAGGTCGTCTCTAGCTCTCCCGTCAGCTCCGTTCTCTTTATACATCCATGGTCAGCTCCATCGGGGCCGTTTGAATGCATTTAACATAAATGTCAGTATATGGGTGCTCTATAGTTGTAGCGTCAGCCCATTTGAGCCATTCGAGAGTGACGGCCGGCTTGACCGCACGTTACCGCAATACGATAACGTTTCCTGTCCATGACAGAGTTATCATGCAGCTTTAGCCGTGATGTCTAGCTCTGTGTGAAACCCAAAGTGTTTCCATACTTTACTACTTTCTCGTCTCGCTGCGGTTTGTTTTGGTTGAAGGATACAGAACGGATATGACGTCACGTTACTCAGACTACAACAATAAAAGCGGTAACTTCATTCTAACTCCACATAGACTCAAATGAAGCAAATATATTGATTCTGGCATTAAAAAATCTATTTGAAAATCATAAAAAAAAAAATCGCGATACATAGGTGAATCTATTTTTTTTTCCACCCCTAAGAATCAGTCATAATGTGTGTTTATTCTACAATATTGTGACTTCATTCTAGACTCTAAACTCTTCTGATCCTTCACCTTCAGTCTGATGAGGAGCTTTGAAACCTTGTATTATTTACAAGAAGCTCTCTAACATAGACAGGAATCCTCTGGCAGTGTAGAGATTAGCAGTGTGTGTGTGTGTGTGTGTGTGTGTGTGTGAGTGATGGAGTTATTGATCTGTTTCCGTCTGTCTTCTCACTGATTCTCTCATAAAGCTTCAGCAGCTCCAGTAACACTGAGCTGGATGGAAACTTCACTCTCAGCCTGGCAGCCATTTCTACTCTGTTTACGTTTGATTGACAGCTCCGATTAGACACACACACACACATGCACACAGACACGCACACCCACGTGCACACAGACACTGAAACAGCAGAAATCAGTTTCATCTTAATCCACAGTCGTGAATGAGACAAAATGGAGGATTTGGCTCCTCCAGCAGGAAGATGTTTCTGCATTAAAACGCTGCGTATGATCTCAGCGTGGGCGTCCCGATGTGAATTGAACCCTCAACTGTAGCTTCATATCGCGCTTCTGGTTTTCAGCTCGGACACATTAATCAATAAGAGAGAATATGAGAAACTGAGTGTGGAAACAAACGAGGCTCAGAGCGGCGTTCGTTTTCTCTTCTGATATTTTGATTCCTCTCAAACGTTTCCTTTTTCTCTGACATGTTGACCGCTTTCAGGATTATTCTGATTTATACCATCAGACCAGCACTTTATTCTGATGCTGTGTTCATGTACTGTTGCCACACACTATACCATGAACACACACTCCTCTATACACCGTCCTACTTTGCAAACAAACGTTAATAATAAGTGGATATTAGGGATGTCACGAATACCAATTTTTTGGGCTCCGGAGCTGCGGTAGTAATCAACAGCGAATATTCTGAGCTTCAGCTGGAAACAAAAATGTGTCATGATGAGTCCACACAGGCCTCTGTCTGCGCTCACTGCAGCCAATGGCTACAGCTGTGGTGAGCAGAAGGCTAAACTATTACCAACCCTTTCTCTCCATCTCTGAAAAGTTTCGCCGATATTGTATGACTCTCTTTTTGAGGGACTTTACTGAAGGATAGTTAACTATAGGCATCCAACGATTTATACGCACTCAATTTATCTTTACAGCGCTGCCGTTGGCCACCAGCCCGCTGGTCAGACGTCTAACTACTTAGCTAAAGTTAGAGTACTAATTCCACCATGCTACAGAAAATGAGCCCAACAGCGGACAGCGCTGGATTAGTCAAGTAGAAAAGAAAACAGAAAGTATTTTAATAACTGAATATGTGTTTTCGTCGTTATCAAGCAAAACAAGTGGAAAAAATGCCATGATTGATTAATAAACAAAGAAACTAACTGTTAGTTGTAGCTCTACAGAGAAGTGTGATCTCCATTGTAGAGTGTAGAAAACAGTGATTCTGGCTGTGAACGGAATCCTGAAGCTGTAATACGTGAACATTAGTTTGTATGTTGAATACAAAGCGACAGCTCTAATGAGTCCTCACTAACTAACCGCTGTAATCTGCCGCCTCGTCTTAATTATAGTGTCACTGTGTAATTTTACATTCAGCGAATGAAACGCGACTTCAGAGAGAAAAGTTCTTAACGTGGAGGTCTGGGCTCCATTAATACATCTGAAGAAGAAGAAAAAACAGAAGAAGAAGAAGAAGAAGAAGAAAATGCTCTTCGCGCTTTGATGAAACACTCAAATAAATCCTCAGATTAACTCTTCACATGTCAAACCGACTGCATCATAAGGTCGATTAGCGACAGCGACGAGAATATATCTGGATCAGCGCAGCTCCGACTGGCTGCTGCTAATGAGACAGTAGAAGAAGAGTTTACTGTAGAAACACAGAGTCAACGCCGCCGTTTTCTGAATGGAGGGATAATAAAGATTTAACTCCAGCGGCAGAGAGGTACAGTACGCCGAGTCCAACAATTAACCCCGTGACACACACACACACACACACACAAACACACAACTATAGAAACACACACACACACACATAGAAACACACACACACTGGGGAACACAAAGAGGCAGTGAAAGATCAGCACATTAGTTAATTAGCCTGCTGAGCTGAGGGGAGACCAGAGAGAGGAGAGGTCGACAGATGGACCAGAAAGGGAGTGCGTGTGTTATGTGTGCATGTTGTGTACGTGTATATCTGTGTGTGTTATGTGTATGTGTATGTGTGTGTGTGTGTGTGTGTGTGTGCAGACAACAGACAGCTGGGCAGACAGAGGAGACAGATAGAGTTTCTCTAACTGGACTACGATTTCACTGGACCATCCATCACCCTGTTGAACCACACACTGACTGTGTGCAATAAACCCTGGCATGGTCAGAAAAGCTAACTGCTAACGTGACCTAATGCTGTGTTTATTAGAGATGTCACCATACCAGAAATGTGGTAGTTGATACCAGTGCCAGTGAAATTCCACGATTCTTTATTCCCAATTCGATACCATGGTAACAAACTAAAGTAAAACAATAAATCCCATGTACTTCAGCATCCACTCCTTTATGACATACTGGTTTTTGTGAGGAAGTTAAACAGGTCATAATTCCCTCTCTATTATCTAGTTTATATTACAGTGAAAACGTCTCCTTCAAACTACTGCATTTATTCAAGTTTCTCACCAAAAACTACATTTTACAAGATTACACTTGAACGCATCATGATAACACTCATTTCTTACTGAAACAAGCCTGTAATGTAAATCAATGGCGCCCTTCGTTAACGTTAGCTGTCCTGCACAGAGCTAACAACTAACAGCTAACTGCTAATAAAGTGCCTTTCTTCTTTCTTCTTCTTCTCTTTCTAACAGCTAACAGCTAACGTTAACAGCTAACGTTAACAGCTAACGTTAACTAGCTCTCGTCCTGCTGATTTCAACACAGATTTGTTGTTCACAATGTAGCACTATCAGGGAAAACATTGTGAGTTTACTGCGTCCCAAACACATTTTCTATCGTCACCAGGACGACGGGACGCCATTAGTCTCGAGACCTGACGATACCTGTGATACTGTAGAAAAACGAGTACTGCCACGCTTTCAGAATTTTGGCATTGACTTGGTACCGACATCGGTTCTCGTGACACCCCTAACTGCGTTCAAGTTGTATCATTCAAACAAGCATCCAAGTGAGAAAGAGCGTTCACGTCTTCCTCCTCGCTGATATTCCAGGTGCCTCTCTTACAGGTACGATAATGCCACGTTTCCAACTTGTAAATATTGCTCACATCAACTTCCAAAATATATTTACACCCGGGAAACTCAAATATATCTGACTCGTAAATATTTGAAAAACAAGCAAACATAGATGTCACATGTCAGCCAAACTCAATGTAATTAAACCCAAATTGAATAGATACATGAATGAATGAATGAATATTCGTTTTCTGATCATGTCATGAATATAACTACGCCTTACAATACACCATACATTCATACAAACCAGGACCAGAGTGCTGCGTACATAAACATCTTTCACAATCAAATCTTCAGACCATTGTTCAATCAACAGAATTCATAAATCACCAACAAAAACACACAGATACTAATTAAATAATCTTTGATTATTACTAAGCTTTGAAGACAAAGATGACACCAGATTATTTCAGGGTTTCTCGAGCCATTTCGTGGAAAATTAACTCTCTTAAATCACCAGAACTTGTTTAGTATAAAAGAAAATAGGACTCACTTTCCATTTGACCCAGATCACGCAGCTCACACAACCAGTTTTCCTGCTGAATATTATTTTTGATATTATCGACCAGAGGAAAGACAGCAGCTCTCAGCTGTGACGCTAGAACTAGAACTTCCAGATAGACCAGATGTAACGTGATAACGATGTTAACAAAGCTAAATGATAATAAGCAACATGAATACTGGAGCATTTCACCTCTTAGAGTGGGTCGCTTCTGATCTACATGTAAAAGTTGTAAATTAAAAATAACAAGTGAAATATGGCTGGCTGATACACCACACAAGCCGAATGAACCAAAACACTTAACCTTTCTGTAAAAATGAGTCAAATTTTATTTCCTGAGGAGTTTTTTCATCAGTAAGAGAGAAAGACGGAAAATTGGCAGTTTTTGAATGGAAGTCTTGTGTGTTGGTAACAAAGCAGCTCGTGAATTCGCTGCGTCAGGGAAACATTTAGCTCTGTGTTAGACAGAAATGACCTTCAGAGAGCGTCAGACATCAGCAAAACACACAACCTCCAACGTATCACACCATCTATTTCTGTTTGGATTTATTTTAGTTCTCTCTTATAAACAGTTTCTAGCTCACACTCTGGTTTTATATCTTCTTCTTAATCTCTTAATTTACTCATTAATGTTTCAGTTGTTGTTTCTTAAAGGAAATTACATTAGGAATAATAAAAAATTGTGAGGTAGTAAGTCAAAAAAAAAATCACCGCTGTCACGCGATAATAACGCAAATTTGTTTTAATGCCACTAATATCTTTAATACATATTGTGATTTTTAGGTTGTAGCGGACTCCGTTTTATAGCTAGAGTGAAGGTACTGGTATCATATGAAACTAGACAAACCTAAGGAATCCATTGGTACCAACCATGTAATACTAGCTTGTCACAAAGGAAGTTAAATAACGCTTCGAAATTATGCTAAATTTTGGTGAGGAAAAACTGTCATGGCCATTTTCAAAGGGGTCCCTTGACCTCTGACCTCAAGATATGTGAATGAAAATGGGTTCTCTGGGTACCCACGAGTCTCCCCTTTACAGACATGCCCACTTTATGATAATCACATGCAGTTTGGGTCAAGCCATAGTGAAGTCAACACACAGACACACTGACAGCTGTTGTTGCCTGTTGGGCTGCAGTTTACCATGTTATGATTTGAGCATATTTTTTATGCTAAATGCAGTACCTGTGAGGGTTTCTGGACAATATTTGTCATTGTTTTGTGTTGTTAATTGATTTCCAATAATAACTATATACATACATTTGCATAAAGCAGCATATTTGCCCACTCCCATGTTGATAAGAGTATTAAATACTTGACAAATCTCCCTTTAAGGTACATTTTGAACAGATAAGAAATGTGTGATTAATTTGAGATTCATTGCGATTGAGTATTTTAATCGATTGACATCCCTAATTTTTTAAAATAAAGTCTTATGTAATGTTATTAACTCCACCCAGCTGCTGTGCCACCACCCAACCAGGAGCCATAAACTCACCATGCTCACCCTCCATCACCCCCATCTGCATCCGTCCCCCCTCTCTGACCCCTCCTCACCCCTCCATCTCTGTGACTGAGGCTCTGTGTGAATCACAGGCTCCAATAAACACCCAACAAAGACACATTGTGCTGCAGTTTCCTGGTGAGAACGGCTGCAGGGTCGGCCCGGGTGGAGAGAGCTGCAGGGTGGTCTGATAGAGGAGATAGTGGAGGTGGAGGGGGATGGATGCTGATAGACTGAGATAGAGGTAACACACACAACTCCGCTATCTGCTGCTGAAACAATTAGCTGATTAAGCGATCAACTGATTGACAGTCATTTATTAATCAAAACTTTTTTTTTATCAGGAAACTGAACATCTTTGGGTGTTGGACTGAAGGAGTGTTAAGATGAAAAGTTGTGAGAAACATTTTTTAGACTAAACAATTAACCTCTTTTACCCGATGGACCCGGTACCAGGTTCAGCTGAGCTGTGTGTCAAAACACTGCCTTTAAAAACTTCATAAAATGCTGTGGTGGTCTTTTTTTCTGAATTTGTTCTAAAAGACGAGGCCTTGAGGGACACATGAGAAATTGTATTTTTACTTTATAATATTTTTGACCGATTTTATATTGAGTGTACATACTTGACTTTCATGATTATAATAAAGCTACTCCATTTGGAGTCAAAATTATACAATTTAGTTGTTTTTTTATTGATTTTATACTGTATACTGTGCACAATGGTAGAATGTGATGATGCACAGGGTAAATATCATGGCCAAAAGCTCCATTGTGTGCACATAGCCTCCTGTAGTGGATATCAGTAGTATTTTAGAGCCAGATTCCCTTTCAAGAGGTAGAAAACCCATTTGGCACACTTTGGGTATCCAAGTGGCCAAATGCAGAGTCCGCCTGGTCCTATCTTACTAAAACCTTTGTAGAATCTATGTGCTTTGTGTGATTTATATCTGCTTTGGCACAGTTGTAGTCAAGGAGTTGCTGAATGAATTCAGTGGCATCTCTGTGCATGGCATCATTGCTATAATGCTGTTATTCACTGTCTAATGTGGAAAACATTTTAGGCCAGGATAAAAGATTTTCCTCTGGTTCATCACGATTTACTCAGGCATAGTAACAGTCACAATGTGACTGACACTGGGGATAAATTGTCTGAGGTCTTACCTATCCATAGAGACCAAGATCATGCATATAGACCTGGTAGTTGTGGAGCCATTCTTGATTTACTTTGGGTATGTCTGGCTAGGCGAACCACACCTTCCAGCATCCTAGGTTAATATATTTATCACAAAAGATATATATAAATACAAACAAATTAATCAATACTGACAATAATCAAAGTTCAAACTCAAAACAGGAGAAGCTTTTTTTCCCTGCAGCCACAGTCGGATGCAACTCGTCTACATTAGATGTGTTTCAGCTGCGTCTTTCAGTCTCGTTGTTACGTGATGAGATAAGTTTCCATTTGAGTCGACCCAGCTGTCTGCAGCTGAACGTCTCAGAGCTTCATATGTTAAACTACCGACCAGAAGCATCTTCTACGCTTCAAGTCTATTTTTTCCATCTGCACGTGCAAACATTTTAAACCCCCGTCAGGAAAAATCATTTGACTAGTTTAACACAAGTATAACGACTGGATACTGCAGATATAAATATGTATTTGTTATGGTTATTCAACAGCAGATAATTACACACTCTGTCTGATGAATGAAGAGACTCATTAACACGGATTCTGGATGAGAATAAGAATGGTGATGTGCATGTGTTCATCCCAAAGACTTTTCAGACAGTGTTTTGTGATCAGGTACAAACTTAATAACCAACTTTAAGAATAATTCTTGTTTATTTCAACCTGTCATATTTTCTGTTGAGGCTCTACATGTCTAATCTCCGTTTTTAGAGATTTAGGGGAATGAGGATTAGTGCAAAACAACGTTCATCCTGCAGATTAACATGAGAAAGTCATGTTTTTTTTTTTACAGTTGAACATGTGAATTGTCTGAAAACGTGTGAATTTATCACATGAAATTCTTTGACAAAGTAAATACCAGCTTTTTCCCAGAGCTTTCAACCACATCACACATTCTTCAGCAGATAGAAGCTGTTGTAACTTAATTTACTTTCAGTACTCCTCGTCCACGTTGGTTTAAAGTGAAGCTTCAAAGTTACAACCGAAAGCTCCAGAAAGAAGAAAGCAAGTTGACCTTGAGATGGGATTGTTTTGTCACAAACTACTATCTACTGTATATTTAGAGTTTTTTTAATGCTTAACCTACTAAATGCTGTTTTATATGTGATAAAAACAGGCTTATATAATAAGCATGTGTCTATATGGGAATATCTCACACATTAAATGTTTTTTTACCTAAATATACAGAAATACTTTAAAATATTATGTAAAAGTACAAAAGTATCAGCATCCAAATATACTTAAAGTACCAAAAGTAAGAGTACTCATTATGCAGAATAATATATCTTATATTATTCTATTATAATTATTGATGCATTAATATGTATAGGACTTACAACTGGTAAGAAAGGCACTAATTGTAATATATATATATACTTTATATATATATATATAATTTATTTTGTTTGTTGATTTATATTTTGTATTATTAATCTGAAGTAAAAAATACAATATTTCCATCTGAGATGTAGTGAAGTAGAAAGTAAAAGAAAATGGAAACACTCAAGTAAAATTGTATTGTAAATGTATTTAGTTACTTTCCACTGAAAATAAGTCTCATCAACAGCTTCTGTGTGTTTCACTTGAAAATTAATTAAAATGGTAAAAATATTACAAATAAATCCTTTAAACTTCCAGTGAACACTGAGCCAGTAAATGCATCATGTTGTTGTAACAATAACTCCGATCTAATTTAATGTCACTTCCTGTAATTACATAAACAGAGAGAACCGTAAACCACTGTGTACTTTAATACGTCCACTTTAATGTTACTGCCTCGGCCTCTGTAATTACAAACCTCTGACTGGGCTATTACCAGCTACAACGCCAACACGCTAACACGGCGTGAGCACTTCACTGTCCGTCTGTAAATCTGAGCGAGTCTCTCTGTGGAGACGCAGGAAGGAGTCGCTTCATCCAAACAAAGGAGGTTAAATACAAACTGACATTATGTTGATCTAATAGAATACCGAAGACCAGATGATGGAGGTGAGGTGGAGACACAGCGCCATTTTGTTTTGTCTCATCAAAATATAAAAAAGAAATAAAAATCTGAGGACAATTTTTCACCAAATTTGCTGCAAAAATGTGAAAACTTCTGTTCCACGAATCGAGTTTATTCATATGTATTTTAGTGAAACTGACCACAGAACTGTTTTATCTTTTCTATTTGACAACATGCCACATTTTCCTCTTTTCTTTGACTGAGTGCAGCTGTAGTTTTCACTGTATGTTGCACCAGTGTTAATTGAACTGGGACGCGGAGGCCTCAGGTTTGGATATTGGAGGCGTTAAATGTTGGATCTACAACCTCGAACCAGAAGAGATCTAAATAAGAACTTCAACCCTTTTCTTATAGCAGGTATTACATGTCCAAAGTTAACAACATCCAGCTACCAGCTCCTCTAAAGCTCACATAACATAAACCAAAGTGTAAAATGATATTTCGCAGTTTTTCGGGGGGGTTACAGTACGTGTCAGCCTGGAGGGATTTCATTGGACGATCGTTATCTGGCTCCACGGCAACAAGCAGAGAAATAACTGTGTGTGTGTATAAAACAGTCCATCTATCTATTAGGACTCTGTCATTACCACAGGGTCTCAGACCACACACACACAGTATCATCAGTTATTTCATTAGAGGGAAACACTGTTGATCACATGACGCTGTGATGGTGGTTGAAATGTTGTATTTTAATTTAATGGATCAGCTGATGGAAACCAGAGACACCGAACATCTAAACAAGTCTGACCCTGAGCGGTTACAGCGGCGGCCATGTTGGCTCTGGAGTCACAGTTAAACAAACATCTGTTAGAGGCTGATAATGGACCACATGTTTGGTCCAAGTGGGTTTTTTATTGTCACTATCTCTGCAGCTCTGACTGGACTAGATAACTGTTGTATTTTTGCTTCTTAGTTTTTGACAGATTTTAGGGACCATATGAAGTGCAAAATAAAATGTTTATTAAATGTTTATTTAATCTGAATAAACACAGTCTGAAGGTATTTATTTCAACAGCCTCCAGCAGTAACTAGAGCAGCCTGTATTCAGCTGGAGAGGTCAGATCCAGGGCTAAATAATTACGCCCTCGTGTCCAGATTAAACAAACAAGATACAACATGCTACTCATTACGAGGTGTTGGTAGGTGTGTTATTGAACCTTGGACATCACCAGGCTAGCTGTTTCTAGACCAACACTTACAGTGTTTATGCTAAACTAGGCTAACCACATCCTGACTCCAGCTCCATACTGAACACACAAACTGATATCCATCTAAACATCTCACCATCAGACAGAAAGATTTAATCTTACAGTTCAACTGCTTTCAGGCTCGACACATCAACTCCTTTTTACTCGTCAGCTGACACCTGCCCTCACCATTTACAGTTCAACTACTTTCAGTGCCAACATACAATCTGACATTCTTTGACAATTAATGTTGAATCTAAAAATTAAAATTTGTTCACGCTGCAAAAGACACTTCGCCTCCTTTCAGAGCTTCAACTTCAGCCTCACCTTTAATACAATGCAAAACATCTCGCATGCAAACAATTCATATTTTTAGGGCATTTTAACCCGTTTACAGTGTTCTCAGTGTTAGTGGGCAAGCTTCAGTTAAAGTCCCCATGAAATTAAAAATACATTTTCCCAGTTTTAATCCTGTGTCCCTGTGTTCATTGTTCAGGATGAATATTCCTGTGTTTTTTCATATTGCAGAAAAATAAATATTGCAATGTCAGTTTTCCAACATCGTGCAGCCCTAATTTGGACATTAGCAGGAATGTAGCACAGCTTGGAAGTGAAAGCAGCGCACTGCTTATTTTAATGTGAAAGTGCAGTAATACAAATTTTGTGACTAAAAATCAATGAATAATCTTGATATCAATATTGATCAAAATAATCGTGATTATCATTTTGGCCATAATCATGCAGCCCTACATCCGAGTATTTTTTACATCAAATCTCTGTCTTTTCTCTTCCTGTAAACAGTTACAAATGTTCAATGACTCATCCTGCACTCTGGGGCGTTTACAAAAAATTCCTCCAATCAAATGAGACTTTGGACGACTAGCTAGCCGATCGTTTGTGGATCGGATCGATGTACGCTCTTTGATCGAAGTAGCTAACAGATCAATTTGAAGAGGGACTAAAAGAAATGTGCTTTTGGATATCAGTGGGTTAAAACGCTGTTTTCATTCCCAAAACAATGTGGCTCAGGTCTGATTCATTCAAGGGAAAAATGTAACGATCTTCTGTCACTGCAGCGCCGCAGTTCGTGCAGGTGACCGTCCACCGGATGATGACGGCGGGTGAGCGGTCCAATCAAAGGATTTGATTGAAATCCCACTTGTAACTGTACACAAATATTCTGTTTCACTGTGAGATACGTCACAGTGCAGCCGTTAGAGACGCTCTAACTTCAGTTTCATTGGGACTTTAAAGGAGCAGTGTGTAGAATCTGGCGGTATCTAGCGGTGAGGGTGCAGAATGCAACCAGCTGACACTCCTCCTGTCTTCCAGGCGTGTAGGAAAACTACGGTAACCAGCGTGAAAATATGAATGTCTCTCTCTAGAGCCAGTGTTTGGTTTGTCCGTTCTGTGCTACTGTAGAAACATGGAGGACTCAATGAAGAGGACCCGCTCCCTACGTAGATATAAATGGCTCATTCTAAGGTAATGAAAACACAACTAATCTTATTTTCAGGTGATTATTCACTAAAGAAAACATACGTATTAATATTATATTCAGTTTCTACCAATAGATCCCACTAAATGTTACACATATTTAATAATGCACATCTGTACCTCTCTACTGAGTAATTCTGCTAATAACTAGCACTTTTCAGACACTATATTTCTACAATTTCATCATCTGGTTTTGGGGATTTTGATTAAAAAAAAAAAATGTCAGACTTGTATTTCAGTTCTTTCTGTCCTGTGGTATTTTGGCCTATTTTTGGATCCAAAACAAACTGTAAACACACGATGACCGACAGGGAACTCATTCATCAGACGGTCTCGGTGACCTTTGACCCTCTCTATACATCAACTCTGCACTGACTGCCAGAGCAGAACATCCAAACAAAGTTCATTCCCGTGACTGACAGTCGAGTCACGCTGCATTTAACCTCACTGACAGCTAAATTTATTTCCTCCGGAGGTCATAAAGAGCTCACAACGTTAATGCTGATTGGACACATTAGCTGAGCTGGTCGTCCCCCATCAGAGACAAACAGAAACGTGATGCAGACCACCCAGGTTCATTTAAATTCTGAATTCAGATCAACATTATGAGAATATACTAGTGAAATGCATTCTGATGCGGATTGGCATGTTTTTGACCTCAAAATCAAATGAAAAATAATTGACTTTAATGCCTGAGTTACAGATGTACTGCTAGTCAGCGTTAGGCTGTAACACATCACAGGATGTAACTCAAACTGCACCATAATGAGCTCTTTTATAGGTGCTGTGTTATAAATACAATGGGCCTCCATAGAGTTTAATGCATTATATAAAACATAATGAATCATGAACTGTACATGTCACCATAATGAGCTGTTCTACCAACACAGTCTCACAGCAGTTTATGGAACAGTGGGGAAATTTAAAAAAAAAAATTTTCGTGACGCTCAGCACGACTTTCAAAAAAAGTATTTTTCATGCGTTTTCCAACAAATGTCCAGCAACACCTGACGCACGTGTCACTTTCCGCTGCAGTCTTTTCAAAATAAAACGACTTAGTTAGGTTTAGGAATAGATTGACTTGGTTAGGTTTAGGCAACAATCTCTTGGTTAGGTTTAGGAAGAGATTGACTTGGTTGTATTTAGTTAACAATCTCTTAGTTAGGTTTAGGAAAAGATCGAGTTGGTTAGGTTTAAGCAACAAAACCACTTAGTTAGGGTTTATGAAAAGATTGACTTGGTTAGGTTTATGCAAAAAAACTTTAGGGTTTAGGAAAAGATTGACTTGGTTAGGTTTAGGCAACAAACTCTTAGGTTAGGAATAGATCAACTTGGGACTCCTAATGAATTGGATTTAGGAGACAAGCGTTAATTGGTAATTTGGCGAGAGACTAAAAACAGAGACGCTCTGTCCATCGTCAGTACGGAGATACAACACGCGGAGACTCAGTGGGTTAAAGGAACAGTCCGGCATTTTATAAAATCTTGAATCAACATCATGAGATAAAAACCAAAATCCTAAATTCTGTATGTCTGTCTGCATAAAGTGATTCTAATTTACTTTCATATTGTAAAATGGCTGCTGTTACATCACTGGCAGGGGGAGGGGCTACAAACCAACATGCCTGAGAGTTTAGAGAAGTTCTTATGCTCCGTGAGATGTGAAAAACTCCTGGTTGGTTTGCTTTGGAAAAAAAATCTCTTTATTGATGTTAAATCTGCACGCTGTGAGATAAATGAGGTGGAAACATGCACAAACACCGGTATGGTCCTCTAAACTTCACGCATTACAGGATTTTATCTCCCAACTGAGACCAAACTGGCTCAGACGTCCACATCACATCCGTCCATCAGCGGCTCTGTGTGAACATGAAACAAAGTGTTTCTCCAGAAGCTGAAAAGCCTTTTTTTTGTTTTAAACTCAGCGGAGCCGCCGGCTTCATTAGTCTGATAAAAAACATTTACCTGACGCCTTAAACTGTGAACATTAACAGCTGCTATTTTAAAGCGTGTGAAGTGGCTCCAGAGCAGGAAAGGAAACACTGAGCTGAGCTGCTGTTTCACTCATTAACAGGCTGCCACGTTCTGACCAACGAGTACAACTCAACACACTGTTCTGTTCTAACGATTCATAAAGAAAACAGACTGGTACGTCTTTCCCAGGAGAAAATGTACGGTTCTTCTACCAGTTCCTCCAACTCAAATGTTATTTATCAAGCCATAGTTGAACTTTTAAAAGGGACAGTGTGTAGGATTCGATTCACTTATGTATCGCAATTTTTTTTTTTACGATTTTGAAATCGATTTTTTATTGCCAGAATCAATATATTTGTTTCATTTGAGTCTATGTGGAGGTAGAAGGAAGTTACTGCTTTTATTGATGTAGTCTGCGTAACATGACGTTCCGTATCCGTCAACATAAACAAACCGCAGCGAGTCGAAACGACTGAGCAGAAAACAGCGGAGGGTCAGCGTGGATACGACCTGCACCCTCACATGTTAAATCCAAAGTGGTAAACACTACACATCCAGTAAAGTATGGAAACACTTTGGGTTTCACACATTGCAGGAAAAGCAGAGCTAGACATCACGGCTAAAGCTGCATGCTAACTCTGTCATGGACAGGAAACGTTATCGTATTGCGGTAACGTGCGGTCAAGCCGGCCGTCACTCTCATCTCCGTGGTCAAATCGTCCGCCGCTACAACTGTAGACCACCCATATACTGACATTTATGTTAAATGCATTCAAACGGCCCCGATGGAGCTGACCATGTATGTATAAGGAGAACGGAGCTGACGGGAGAGCTAGCGACGACCTTGGAGAAGTTAGAGGAAGTAGACACGTGTGACTACGTCCGGTTCTCAAAATAAGGTGCTAACAAAGGGAACTGTATATATAAAATACATATATTGAATAAGATTGATTAGATTATATTCACCAGAAGTATAAAACATTACATGTCCCTTATAAATCAAAAAGAAAATAACACTAATTTGAGAAGTAAATGTCTTTATTCTTTGATTTTTGGGTTGCTGGAAAAAAATTAATAAATAATTCCTGAAAATGATCCTGATGTATTTAACTTCAGGACATCTCTGACCAAAAGTGTATGATTCAACTTTTTACCCATGGTGTAGTGGTAAAAAAATTTAAGGTAAATCGCAGTAAATTGTAATATCGAATCGCAATACTTAAAAATTGCAATACATATCGAATCGGCACCCAAGTATCGTGATAATATTGATCAGGAGATAGGTGTATGGTTCCATAGTGAATGTGCAGCGGTTAAACAGGATTTTTGATGATACTAATGAGTGTGAACCATTTTAAGATCTAATTTCATTGTTGCAGTTGCTTATTTTGTAACATTAGTGCCAACAAACACCCCTAGCAGAACGGTAAGTTGTAATTCGTACGTGCTTCGTCAGTTTATAAAAGCAGCAGTGTGACATTAATACAGGATCAGTTGACTCTCAAGAGCTTCAGTTACAGTAGAAACCCTCTGATACTCTGAGGTATTCGCTCTGTGAGAAGGATCATCCTGTAGAATATTACTGTGATAATATCAGATTCTCTTAATCTGCAGACTCTTTTATTGAGGTCACCTGCAGAACTTCGATATCTGACGTTGAAACTGTCTGATTAAGGAGGAGGTCAGAGGTCACGGCGGTGTGATGACGATTACGAGAACAGGAAGATAGATGAAGAAACATGGCGGTGTTTCCCTCAGAGCAGCTAGTCTTTCTGTATTTCCACCACAGAGAGACGACTAAAAGCATTCTTCTCTCTCGGGAGATACTTAAATACTCAGTTTACTTTGGGAACTGCATTAGTTGCTAAGTTACAGAACATTAAATGATTATTAGATGATTTTTAAATCAGAAAAACCTAATGTCGAATTCACAGCAGAGCAATGGCGAAGTGCGGCCTGCGGCGAGCTGCCATGTAATATCTGTGAAAAGCTGCGGCGGCCATTTGATTCTGCAGCGAAGTGCGGCCAAACAAAAGTTGGGAAAAGTTAAACTTTTAGCGTCGATGTGCGGCCAGAGAATTCCCTCAGCTAATCAGTAAACCGATCCTGAAACATATGAACACGCCTCCTGACCGCAGAAGTGTGGCGCTCTCAAGTATTGCGGTTTTCATATTGCGATTTATTGTGATTTTTTCACACGCAGACCCTCCACCGTTTTCTACTTTCTAGTTTCGGCTAGCTGCGGATATGACGTCACGTTACTCAGACTACTACAATAAAAGCGGTAACTTCCTTCTACATCCGCATAGACTCAAATTAAGCAAATATATCAATTCTGGCATTAAAAAATCAATTTCAAAATCTTAAAAAAAAAAATGTTCCCACTCCTGTTTGACACGTGTGAATGCAGAGCCAGAGGTTTTATGTGAGTTGGGTCGGCTGGGAACTTCTGATATATGACATTTAAATAAAAGAATTCACTGCTGATCTGCTGAAGCAGCTCTGGTCCATGTTATGACTATTAAATCTAAATATTTATCAGGTTAAGATCTCAGACTGAAACACACTTTAGTTCATCTTTAATGGTTTAAAACAGCATAAAAAGAGATGCTGAGAGGTTTGAGTTGAAAAGTCCAAACTGACATAACAACGGAGACGTCCAACACAGCTTTGGTGTTGTTACATGTTTTCAGTCATTTACTACAAATCACATGTACTTTACATTCCTGAGGACCATTTAACTGAAACACAGCGCAGAGTTTCAGATCTGTGGACGTGCTGTTTATGCGTTCATCTAAAAACTGATGGTTTGTTCTGAAAACAGTCACACGAGTGGAAACTCTACAGGATTTATAGCTAATGTGGAAAAAAACATGTGAAGAAAAAAACAGTGTTATGATCCTTTAATGGCTAAAAAGGGCAGGACTCCACCCTGAACACACACTAACACACACACACACACACACACACACACACACACACACACACAGGGAGTCTATGTGTCCCTGTTGGTTCATAAAGCATTTCTATAGCTCAACAGCTGCAGCGTGATGCCACACACACACACTAACACCGGAGTAACATGCAATTATGCATACACAGGATGTGAACACACTGGTACATACATGTATTTGACCCTAGACTCCAGAGATTAAATCACACACACTTTACAGCAGCAGCTACGTGTTTGCTTAAAGGTTCTCTTTAAGAGTCGTAAACAATTTGACTTAGTTTACGAACATGTTTTACTTAGTTTTCACACATATTTTACTTAGTTTACGTACATATTTTGCTTGGTTCCCATTCGTATTTTACTTTGTCTACGTATTGTTTTCCGTTATGTTATCTTGTTTCCATACGTCTTTTGCTTATTTTTCGTACGTATTTTACGCAGTTTACATGCTTATTTTACTTAGTTCCTTGTAATATTTTACTTAGTTCCTTGTACGTATTTCACTTAGTTCCTATGCGTATTTTACTTCGTTTACGTACATATTTTACTTGGTTCCCATACTTATTTTATTTAGCTTACATGCGTATTTTACTTAGTTTAAGTATGTATTTTACTTAGTTCCCGTACGTATTTTACTTAGCTTACGTACGTATTTTAAGCCCAACCATGATGTTTTTTGTGAACCTAACTAAGTGCAACCCTTTCATGGTAACAACATGGCGTTAAATGACAGGCGAAAAGCCTAAAATGCGTTATCATGACACGCGGAATGTCCTTAAAATGTTGTGCTATTTCTACGCCTTTCATGAGATCAGGTTGGAAGAGGAGAGGACCGTCATGTGAGCGCTGTGTGAAGGACGGCAGATCGATTTGTTAGATGTTTGTTACTGAAAAGAAGACTTAAACTTCCTTCATGTTGTCTTCATTCTCAACAAAGATATAATGCAGACGAGATTATCTGGGTTTGTCAATTTTACACTCTAAACAAGTTCAGACATTTAGGACACTTTAGTCATTCTTTACCCGTTTGGTTTTTATTTTATGTTCATTTATTTTATTCTCTTATTCCTTCTAACTGATTAAAATTATTGTATGGATTGTTGCCTGCTATGTGTTAAACTGTGCACATCTATCATTATGTGGAATATACTGTATCAGTTTTATGCATTTTATTTAACATCTGGCGAAGAGACAACAGATGGAGATTAAACAGTACAACACTTCTCTTCATTATGTTCAATTAATGGAGAAATTAATGAGGCAGATCGTTTATTTCTGTATTTTTCTGCCTCTTTTATCCATTTCTGTAGATTTACTTTGTTGGTTGTGCTTTCCTGCAGTATGTGTGAATTTACACTCCAGTGAACACACTAAACACACTTCTGAACACAAGCACACAGTATGTACACACACAGTACACACACAGTACACACAGAGTACACACACACGTATGTATTTGACCCTGACCTCTCTGAGGATGAAGCACGCACTCACACACTCACACAAACACAGTACACACAGTACACACAAACACACAGGTCCAGCTGTCTGAGGTCAGGAGGCAACGAGGGAGGAAGTGAAAGTGTCAGCTGATTGTTTCCTGCCTGTTCCTCAGCTCATACTGTGTGTAGTATGCGAGTTACAGTCTTCAGTGAGAGCAGCGATGGTGAGGAGACGGTCAGTGTTTCAGGGACATAATGAATGAAAATGATTCAAAAATACATATACGATACAATACATTAAATTCATTAAATTAGGGCTGTAAATCAATTCAAATATTTAATCGTGATTAATCGCAAAATAATCACAAATTTTTTTATCTGTTCAAAATATACCTTAGGGGGTCATTTGTCAAATATTTAACATGGGTTAATGGTTATCAACATGGGAGTGGGCTAATATGCTGCTTTATGCAAATGTATGTATATATTTATTATTGGAAATCAGTTAACAACACAAAAGGTACTGCATTTAGCATAAAACAATATGTTCAAATCATAACATGGCAAACTGCAGCCCAACAGGCAACAACAGCTGTCAGTGTGTCAGTGTGCTGACTTGACTATGACTTGCCCCAAACGGCATGTGATTATCATAAAGTGGGCATGTCTGTAAAGAGGAGACTCGTGGGTACCCATAGAATCCATTTTCATATCTTGAGGTCAGAGGTCAAGGGACCCGTTTGAAAATGGCCATGACAGTTTTTCCTCACCAAAATTTTGCGCAAGTTTGGAGCGTTATTTAGCCTCCTTCGCGACAAGCTAGTATGACATGGTTGGTACCAATAGATTCCTTAGGTTTTGTAGTTTCATATGATACCAGTATCTTCACTCTTGCTCATGCCCGCTACGCATTATTATCGCATCAACTTTGACAGCCCTACATTAAATACATTAAATACATGGGTCATCCCAGAACAGCAGCTGAGTCGGGCCGGTTACGGCTGAAGTTCAGTAGATCCGGCTGTGCTCTCTGGCCCATGAACTGCCGTCAGATTTGGCTTTGGGTTTTGGGAACAATTTGTGAATCCGCTCCAGTCAGCGGTGCTGATGACGTTGTTATGATACGTACATGAAATAAAGCGGCCGTTTTCACAGCACTCTCACTCATCATTTAGCTTCATTCCAGATGGCCATGTCGTTGTGAACATATCCGTGCATTGGAACGTTCAGATCAGATGAAGATGACAGACAGACCAGACAGACCAGACAGACAGACAGACAGACCGGTCAGAAAGACAGACAAACAGACAGATGGTCTGACTGTAAAATGTCTCGGAGGTGAAACGCTGCAGGCTGAAAATATCATATCAGAGTCTGTCTCTCCCTCTCTTTCTGCTGACTCAGCATTTCCTCAGCGCTGACTCCATTGCTGACTCAGCGTGTGTGTGTGTGTGTTTGTTTTGAGACTAATTGTGTACTAATAAACATTGTGTGTTACAGGAAGACAAAGTGCTTTAGACTCAATTAGACACAAGCACACACACGTCTACCTGATGTCTGAACACACACACACAGGTGACAAGTTGACCTGATTTCATTTAAATGTAGCACGCACACACACACACACACACACACACACACATACAAGGTCAAACACACACACACACACACGATCAATATTCCATAATAAGCAGCAGCAATGATGGATTTCCAATAGCAAGATAACTGGAGGAGGAAATAATCCCATCATTACCTCCACACACACAAACACACACACTTTAACACACACACACACACACACATAGACACGTTGCATCGTATCCTCATGCAACGGTTCGTATGATATCTTACAAAAAGTTAATCCTCATTTTTCGGGCGTTTTCCTACGATGTCCAGCAACACGTGTTAATTTACACTTGTTACATGCATACAGTCTTTTCAAAATAAACTTCTGTCTTCACAGGAAACTATTTAGTTAGATTTAGGAAAAGATTGTGGTTTGGGTTAAAAAATAACTACAGAAGTGGCATTACTTAAAGGAAGTAACAAATAAATCAACGCTGACTTCTGATTTCACACGGGACATGAACAGCGGTCTCCTGGTGAAAGTCTGGTGTTTTACCACTATAGATGACAATAACAAAGTACAGTACAGAAATGTGTACAGTACCCTCTTACACCAGAAAAATAGGGCTCCCCCAGAAGCTACTGTGTAATTTGAACACTGTAACTATTGTAACTATTACCATGCATATAATGTTTTTTGTGTAAAATATATTGAACATTGAATGACCAGATCTAAAATATTGTTCCTTCATTTAGCGCAGAGATTTCAAAAGTGGCAGATAAAATTTCTCAGTGGCAGACAAAGAAAATATTTGCCTGCCACAGTTGCAGGAAGTGAGAAAAGTTCATTTCAGACCCTGCCTCCGGTCTGTGAAGGCTTTAACACGTTATAAACTGCCTCGTGGTTACACACACAGCTCAGCACTTTATTCTTCTCTTTATTCTTCATGTTGCAGAGCGTTTCTACTGTTTCATGTTTGTAGGAAGCCTTGCAGCTCAAAGAATCTCAACTGAACTGAAGTACAAAAAGTCACCTAAACTGCCAAAAAAAAGCCAAATATTTTATTCAATTCTGATCTCAGAATTCTTCTATATGGTCTCATAAACATCCAGAATAAAGTGCTTTTCTCTGGTCGCCCATCGTAGTCACAAAATGTCTTCGGCTGCTAGAGTCCTCACAAGATCATATAAACTCCTGTTCTGATGTCTCTCTGTCGGCTACCAAAACTACATCTGACTTACCAAAGCTTTAAGTGTCTCCGTCCTACATCTCCAGTCTCATTACTCCATCAATTTCCTGACCTCAACCATGTTGTTCTATTAAGATTTTCCCCAGTGAGTGTGTTTTTACATGTGAATATTTTAACATTAAAGTGTGCAGAGACTCTTTGGATGATAAATAAACTAAAGTTGCCTATAAATTGTGATTAAATCCAGTTCAACCAAAGCTCCAGTGCTAAATGCTATAATACATAGGAATATGCACAATGTGAGCACAACATGAAACCAGAGTTACAAGGTTTCTACATGAAAGCAGTAATGTGAGCCATGAGAAAGCGGCGACCTCTGACCTCTATCATTGATTCTCTGAAACCGACTCACATGCTCACCGTGACAATTAGGGACCGGCTCTAGGTCGGCTTGGAAAGGCTCGGGGCGAAGGTGCTTCCCGGGGCCGCGGACTGTCCTTAGTGCGCCCCAGCCGCGTCGTGCCCCCAGGACGGGGCTCGGCCTACGTAAAAAGGCGCCAGGGGTCTGTGGCGATGTCGGCAACCCACCCGACCCGTTTTGAAACACGGACCAAGGAGTCTAACTCACACGTGAGTCAGACAGTGCAAGCAAAACCCTGTGGCGCAATGAAAGTGAAGGCCGGCGCGCAACCAGCTGAGGTGGGATCCCGGCCCTGCGGGGTCGGGCGCACCACCGGCCCGTCTCGCTCGTCAGCGTGAGCGCGTGCGATAGGACCCGAAAGATGGTGACGAGAGGTTAACGTCACGCTGCCGTAACGTGGTATCGGTGCCGTTGCATCGGAGCCATTTTGCGATTACGATTACATGAGCACAGTATTGGACCCAATACCCGATACTGGTATCGGTATCGGTGCATCCGTAGGGACAATGCTAACATGCTGATGGTTAGCAGGTATAATGTTCACCATGTTAGCAAAGAGTATAGAAGCAAAGAGATGAAACTCTGCTGTTTTTTAAAACAGCCACCATTTTGGACTGAAAGTACTTATTATATTTATAATATTGTTATTGCTAAACACAGGCCATTTCAATAGAATATGACAATAGAATAAAAATAATTTACTTTTCATCCTGAATGATGAACCACATTTCATCACCATCCATCCCATAACAGTTGCAGAGATGTTGTGTGTAGTGTGATCTGAAAACAGGAGAGTGATGAAAAGCAGAAACAAATGTTGCTCTGTCAAACATGATGAAGAGTTTGTAGCAGATGTTTCAAACAGAATGAGTGTTTCCATGTCCCTGTGTTTATTAGTGGACTAACAGAGCTGATGTAAACTCAGCTACTGAGAGCTGGATGGATCTAAACAGCAGCTCCTTAAAATACAGTCTGAGGACTTTAAGTAGGACGACGTGCTCACATGGTGCTTTCTCTTAATAAAGTGTCTGCAAATGAAGCAAACACATACAGACAATAAACAGCTGTGTTTACAGTTATAATGATTAGGGGTTGGGGAAAAAATTGATCCACCTATGTATCGCGATTTTTTTTTTTTTTTTACGAATCTGAAATAGATTTTTTAAACTCTATCATGAACAGGAAAAATTACCGTATTGTATACTTCCTCTAACTTCTCCAAGTCCGTCTCTAGCTCTCCCGTCAGCTCCGTTCTCTTTATACATACAAGGTCAGCTCCATCAGTGCCGTTTGAATGCATTTAACATAAATGTCAGCATATGGGTGCTCTACAGTTGTAGCGTCGGCCCATTTGACCACGGAGATGAGAGTGATGGCCGGCTTGACCGCACGTTACCGCAATACGATAACGTTTCCTGTCCGTGACAGGAAACTCTGCTTTTCCTGCAATGTGTGAAACCCAAAGTGTTTCCATACTTTACTGGATGTGTAGTGTTTACCACGCTGGATTTAACATGTGAGGGTGCAGGTCGTATCTACGCAGACCCTCCGCTGTTTTCTGCTTTGTTGTTTGTCACGTTACTCAGACTACAACAATAAAAGCGGTAACTTCCTTCTACCTCCGCATGGACTCAAATGAAGTAAATATATCGATTCTGGCATTAAAAAATCTATTTAAAAATCATAACAAAAAAAAAATACATGGGTGAATCGATTTTGTTTTCCACCCCAAGTATCGACTACTAAATTTCTGGTATTGTGACATCCCTATGTAGTGAAACACTGTAGAGCCGTCATAAAGAAACAGCACATAAAGATTTATCCAGTAAATACATATCTCTCTCTCTCTCTCTCTCTCTCTCTCTCCCTCTCTCTCTATCTATATATACTGTATATATGTTGCAATAAAACATGTTGAGCCTCAATGTCAGACTGCAGCTCTTCATCCTCATCTCTTATTCTGATGGTTTAAAACACCGTGGTCATGTGACTGTTTTTATCTCTCCTAATAAAAAACGAATCACATTACAGATTGATCTTATTATTGATAACCTATCAGGTCGGCTGAAGGTTCATCTGGCTGGGAGAGTTTATAAACTATTTATTGGAACTAAAGATGCAAAACCAAAACAGAGTCGTTGGATGACGTCCAAACCGAACCGTTGCTCCACCATTAAATACAGGCCTGCTGATGAGGTGGCCATTAAGTAGTCTGCCTTCTCATGTATTGTCTTCAGATAATATAGAAATATCCTACTATCAATCAGTCTATTTATTTATATATTTTAGAGTTCAAACACATTGGATGTTTTTCTTCCCCTTAATGTACAAAACAAACCGAACCAAAACCGAGACCCAAAAACAGCAATACAAACCGAACCGTTACACCACTAACTGGATTTATCTGGCATCATTAGCGTTGTCTATTTCATTCATCATTTATTTAGTTGACTGTTTTCCTTCTTATGGTAAATTCTTATAACTGTGTGTTTTATTTTCTATGTGATTGCTGTTATTTTGATCAGGACGCTGCTATAAAACAGATTTTTAATCTCAGTTAAGTGTCTCCTGCTTTAACACAGTTCCATATAATCTGAACAGCCATTTACTTTCATTATCAATTATTCGGCTGATTATTTTCTTGATTGATTGATGAATTGTTTGGCCTTAAAAGTCGGAAAATAGTCAAAATAAATGCCTGTTGGAGTTATTTAAAAAGGGACATCTTCAAGCAGAAAATCCTCACAGCTGAAATCATAAAACGATCAATTTAAAGGATTAATTGATTCGGCTGTAATCTGCTTTTATTCACCTGCTGCACTTCCTCCTCTGTAACACGCATAATCACTACTGATCAATCTGGTTATTGATCAGATGAACATGCTTCAGATTCAGTCAAACACTCTCTGAGGCTCCTCTTGTTATTTCTCTGCCTGTTCACATAAATAAATAAATAAATCTCCATTTTGTTTCCTTTATCATTCACCTGAATCTAATCCACTCGATCGATCAGGTTATTGATCAGCTAAACATCTGTTGGTAAGGACACATGTGGGTGAGAGCTGCTGCTGCTGCCTCATTTACAACCTACTCATTCATTATCATACAACCGATCACATCAGTTATTGATTACATGATCCATCAGCTACAGACTGTTGACTCACATATTTATTGATCCTGTATTATATAACTGATCAGAGAAGTTATCCTGCAGGAGAATCTTTATTGTCGTTAAAAAAATCTGATTAATGTGTATTGATCATCTGATCACGTCACTGATTGAGTTCTAAATATATCATTTAAAAACTGATCATCAGGTGTTTTCTCTGATTGAATGTTATTTTAGGATCAAATCAGGTGATTGGCTCTCTGATTGACAACCTTCAGCCTGATCATAAAATCTAATTAATGTGTATTGATCATCTGATCACGTCACTGATTGAGTTCTAAATTGATCATCAGGTGATTTCTCTCATTGAATGTTATTTTAGGATCAAATCAGGTGATTGGCTCTCTGATTGATAACCTTCAGCCTGATCATAAAATCTGATTAATGTGTATTGATCATCTGATCACGTCACTAATTGAGTTCTAAATGTGTCATTTTAAAAAATTGATCATCAGGTGATTTCTCTCATTGAATGTTATTTAAGGATCAAATCAGGTGATTGGCTCTCTGATTGATAACCTGATCATTTACATCGATCACAGCGGGATGAACATCTATAACCAGTTCGATCCCGGTTCTACTCGGAACACGAATCGATCAGTATCGGTTTGTGTGATCCGGATCGGAGGATGGAGGGCTCCTTCCTCTCCAGCACATGGACGCACGGATGAAGGCGGATTCAGGAAAAACATCCATCTGGATTTAGTGCGTGTTTTGCGGGCAGCAGATCATCTCATCTGCGGTTCTGGAGCGACGTTTACACGTTTTTCCGGCGTTTCAGCTGCGATTTAAAGCGTTTTTCTGCTGCCTCCCCCTCTTTGTTCTTCTTTAATGGATCGGCGTCTGGAGCCTAGCTACCTCCCAGACCCCCCTCCTCTCCTCCTCCCTCCTCCCCCACCACCACTCACTGAAAAACACACATTTTTCAGCCCACAAATCGCCTCTTTAACGCACAGAATGTAACCGTTTAAAAATGGAACACACAGCGAGCGGTGCACTAACGGCAGGCCGAGCATGTCTCACTAAATACCCTCCGAGGGGTGAAAGAAAGCAGCCCTACCTGGAGGTAAAAACCCTCCCCCGGTCCGGTTCCTTCACCCCTACACTCCCCCACTCACTGGGTGAGGAAACAGTGGAAAAAAGAGGACATTTCCACGCGTAAAAACGTGGAGAAGAAGCAGCAGATGAGCGGTGATGCGGCGGGGAGACGAGGCGTTTTCCCCCCGAAACATCCACACACATACACCCCCCTACACCACCACCAGCTCCACCACCTCCACCACAGCTACCCCCACATCTATCTGGCACCCTGGACCTGGAGAACCCCCCATAACATCTCCACACAGAACCTCCTCCAGAAAGAAAGCTCCAGTCTTACCTGGACGGAGACGCGCAGAAAAGTCCAATCAGTTATTTAAATCCAACTGCCCAACTGCTGCCGTTACTGCCTTTCTTCTTCTTCTTCTTCTTCTTCTCCTCTTCTTCACATCAGGTGTTGGTGGTGGAGTCCGGACAGGTAAACACGTCCTGCGTTAAAAAGGTGAAAGAATAATAATCCAGAGTTGTTGAGAGTGAGAGATGTGAGATGTGAGATGTGAGAGATGTGAGAGCGGAGCGGCGCGGCGCGTCTCCCCGGTTCACACACAGCCTGCCTCGGCTTGGCTCGGCTCGGTCTGCCGCTGCTCCGACACAACCAGCCCCCACCATCTGGACCGTACCACTCCACACCCGGCTGGGAGGGGGGAGGTTAGCCAATTAAAGGGAGCTCAATTAAACTAGTTCCATGTAAATGAATCGATTAACAAAAGGCTCAACTAGCCAACAACAATATTATTACTAAACAGGAGAATCTAGTGTTGTTTTTTAATCTTAAAGTAGTAGAGATGGAGTGTTTGCAGCTGTTCCACCCCTATACAAACTACCCCTTTGGTTCAGTCCAGCTCCTTAATCTGCTGTTTTTCTCCTCCCAAAGCCAGATGTGGAGAGAGACTGAGAGAGAGACCAAGACTCACAATGAGAGAGAGAGAGAAATATATAGACAGATGCAAGGATGTATATATAGAGAGAAGAGAGATATAAAGATAGAGGGGGAGTGAGGAGCTGCATGGAAATATAAAAAAAGATGCAGAGATGGAGGAGTGAAGAAACATGGAAATAGAATATAGAGATGGAGGAGTGAAGAAAAGAAAGCAGAGTAAAAAAATATTGCTTACAGGGAATGAGAAAAGGAATACAACAACATGACGTAGAGATGGACAAAAGGAAAAATAGAATAGAATAGAATAGAATAGAAAGCTTTATTGTCATTGTATTAAATACAACGAGATTCACAGTTGCCACTTCTGGTCAGTGCTTTAAAACAAATACTTGACAAGGCTAAACGAGGCACATAAAACATATAACAGGTAAAACACACACAGTTATAAAGCAAATAAAACAGGTAAAGTAGAGGTAATAAATAAATATAAACAGAAGTGTTACACTAGAGGTATAACATATAAAAAATAGATGTTATGTAAACAGAGGTAATTGCACCGTAAAATAGGGTAGGGTAGATGTAATAAATAAAATGTAAACAAAGGTAGTTGCACTTGAGGTGTATATTGCATCAAGGATATATTGCACAGACAAAAAGACAAAGATGTAATTAAAGAAGAGAAATATATGTAGAGAAAGAGGGAGATATGTGGAGGAAACGATATAGAAGAAGGAGATAAAATGAACTGTGCAATACTGTCATCAAGACATATTCTTATTAATTTCTTATTTATACCATTCTGGCATTTGTATCAACACACTTAAAAGATCCCACTTCTCAGCATTTTCTATTATTTGTGGTTATTTGTTATATATTGCATGTCTTAATGCAGATATTTGTACATATTTCTTATTTCTTATATTCTCATTTTCTTATTTTTAATTTTAGTACTTATTATACTTACTTATTTCATTACATATGTTGTGTTTATATTGTGGCATTATGGACATAATTTACATGTATACTCCTTTATTTCTATTTTCTTACATTTCTTTATGTTTATACAAGAGTAACTGTAACAAGGATCGATAAAGTATTTCTGATTATGAGAGTCAGAGATGGAAGAGTAAAGAAAAATGGAAATAGAATAAAGAGATGGAAGAAATGTGGAGGAGGAAGAAAAGAAAACAGAAACGGTTATTGGCTCACAGGGAATGAGAGAAGAAATACAACAACAAGACGTAGAGATGGACCGAAGGAAAAAGACAAAGATATAATTAAAGAAGATAAATATATGTAGAGAACAAGGGAGATATGTGGAGGAAACAATATAGAAGGAGAAGACAAAATTAACTGTGCAATACTGTCATCAAGAAATATTCTCATTTATTTCTTATTTATACCATTCTGGCATCTATTCTACACACTTATTATATTTGTTATATATTGCACGTCTTAATGCAAATATTTGCACATATTTCTTATATTTTAATTTTCTTATTTTTGAATTTTAGTACTTACTTATTATACTGACTTATTTCTTTACATATATTGTGTTTATATATTGTAGCATTACGTACATAGTTTACATTTTTATATGCAGTAGATCTTGTGCAATGTGAGTGATGTGCAATATATGTTGTTTGTGGTTTATATTGTTTGTGTTTCTCTGTTTACACGAGGATTGCTGTTTGTTTGTAGTTATTGATGCTGCTGTGGAGGCAGCTGATGGTGTGCAGCACTGAGTCCAAAAGGAAATTCCCCAAGGGGACAATAAAGTGTATCGTATCGTATGTTACATACTTCTTTATTTCTATTTTCTTACATTTCTTTGTTTATGCAAAAGCAACCGTAACAGGGATCAATAAAGTATTTCTGATTTTGAAAATCAGAGAGGTGGAGAAATGAAAGAATCAGAGATGGAGGAGTAAAGAAAAATGGAAATAGAATAAAGAGATGGAAGAAATGTGGAGGAGGAAGAAAAAGAAAACAGAAACGGTTATTGGCTTACAGGGAATGGGATAAGAAATACAACAAGACGTAGAGATAGACTGAAGGAAAAAGACAAAGATATAATTAAAGAAGATAAATGTGAAGGGAAAGAGGGAGATATGTGGAGGAAACTTTGGAAGGAGAAGACAAAATGAACTGTGCAATACTGTCATTAATAATGCATTTATACTGTACATTCAAGAAATATTCGTATTCATTTCTTATTCATACCATTCTGGCATTTATATTTATACACTTAAAAGATCCCACTTCTCAGCGTTTTGTATTTACTTATTTGCACTGTGGTTATTTGTTATATATTGCGCGTCTTAATGCAGATATTTGTACATGTTTCATATTTCTTACATTCTCATTGTCTTATTTTTATTTTTAGTACTTTCTTATTATACTTACTTATTTCTTTACACATATTGTGTTTATATTGTAGCATTATGTATATAATTTAAATGTCACATACTCCTTTATTTCTATTTCTATAAAAATAGAGGTGGAGAGCTTTATGTTAAGATAGTTAGCTTTATGTTAAACAAGTTAGCTTTATGTTAAACTAGTTATCTTTATGTTAAACTAGTTAGCTTTATGTTAAACTAGTTAGCTTTATGTTAAACTAGTTATCTTTATGTTAAACTAGTTAGCTTTATGTTAAACTAGTTATCTTTATGTTAAACTAGTTATCTTTATGTTAATCTAGTTAGCTTTATGTTAAACTAGTTATTTTTATGTTACTATAGTTAGCTTTATGTTAAACTAGTTAGCTTTATGTTAAACTAGTTATCTTTATGTTAATCTAGTTATCTTTATGTTAAACTAGTTAGCTTTATGTTAAACTAGTTAGCTTTATGTTAAACTAGTTAGCTTTATGTTAATCTAGTTATCTTTATGTTAAACTAGTTAGCTTTATGTTAAACTAGTTAGCTTTATGTTAAACTAGTTAGCTTTATGTTAAACTAGTTATCTTTATGTTAATCTAGTTATCTTTATGTTAAACTAGTTAGCTTTATGTTAAACTAGTTAGCTTTATGTTAAACTAGTTAGCTTTATGTTAAACTAGTTATCTTTATGTTAATCTAGTTATCTTTATGTCAAACTAGTTATCTTTATGTTAATCTAGTTATCTTTATGTTAAACTAGTTAGCTTTATGTTAAACTAGTTATCTTTATGTTAATCTAGTTATCTTTATGTTAAACTAGTTAGCTTTATGTTAAACTAGTTAGCTTTATGTTAAGATAGTTAGCTTTATGTTAAGATAGTTAGCTTTATGTTAAACTAGTTATCTTTATGTTAAACTAGTTATCTTTATGTTAAACAAGTTAGCTTTATGTTAAACTAGTTAGCTTTATGTTAAACTAGTTAGCTTTATGTTAAACTAGTTATCTTTATGTTAAACAAGTTAGCTTTATGTTAAACTAGTTAGCTTTATGTTAAACTAGTTAGCTTTATGTTAAGATAGTTAGCTTTATGTTAAACTAGTTATCTTTATGTTAAACTAGTTAGCTTTATGTTAAACTAGTTATCTTTATGTTAAACAAGTTAGCTTTATGTTAAACTAGTTAGCTTTATGTTAAACTAGTTAGCTTTATGTTAAGATAGTTAGCTTTATGTTAAACTAGTTATCTTTATGTTAAACTAGTTAGCTTTATGTTAAACTAGTTAGCTTTATGTTAAAATAGTTATCTTTATGTTAAACTAGTTAGCTTTATGTTAAACTAGTTATCTTTATGTTAATCTAGTTATCTTTATGTTAAACTAGTTAGCTTTATGTTAAACTAGTTATCTTTATGTTAAACTAGTTAGCTTTATGTTAAACTAGTTAGCTTTATGTTAAACTAGTTAGCTTTATGTTAAACTAGTTATCTTTATGTTAATCTAGTTATCTTTATGTTAAACTAGTTAGCTTTATGTTAAACTAGTTATCTTTATGTTAATCTAGTTATCTTTATGTTAAACTAGTTAGCTTTATGTTAAACTAGTTAGCTTTATGTTAAGATAGTTAGCTTTATGTTAAGATAGTTAGCTTTATGTTAAACTAGTTATCTTTATGTTAAACTAGTTATCTTTATGTTAAACAAGTTAGCTTTATGTTAAACTAGTTAGCTTTATGTTAAACTAGTTAGCTTTATGTTAAACTAGTTATCTTTATGTTAAACAAGTTAGCTTTATGTTAAACTAGTTAGCTTTATGTTAAACTAGTTAGCTTTATGTTAAGATAGTTAGCTTTATGTTAAACTAGTTATCTTTATGTTAAACTAGTTAGCTTTATGTTAAACTAGTTAGCTTTATGTTAAAATAGTTATCTTTATGTTAAACTAGTTAGCTTTATGTTAAACTAGTTAGCTTTATGTTAAGATAGTTAGCTTTATGTTAAACTAGTTATCTTTATGTTAAACTAGTTAGCTTTATGTTAAACTAGTTAGCTTTATGTTAAAATAGTTATCTTTATGTTAAACTAGTTAGCTTTATGTTAAACAAGTTAGCTTTATGTTAAACTAGTTAACTTTATGTTAAACTAGTTATCTTTATGTTAAACTAGTTAGCTTTATGTTAAACTAGTTAACTTTATGTTAAACTAGTTATCTTTATGTTAAACAAGTTATCTTTATGTTAAACTAGTTAGCTTTATGTTAAAATAGTTATCTTTATGTTAAACTAGTTAGCTTTATGTTAAAATAGTTATCTTTATGTAAATTTAGTTAGCTGTAGGTTAATCTAGTTAGCTTTATGTTAATCTAGTTAGCTTTATGTTAAATTAATTAGCATTATGTTAAGATAGTTAGCTTTATATTAATCTAGTTAGATGTAGGTTAATCTAATTAATATTAATATAATAAGTAAATAAATAAATACAAATTTGATATCAAATATAATATAATATAATATATAATAAATTTGATCATAATTTTAGCAAAATCTATATTCATAAATCCAAATTTAGCCACTCTAAACCCTTATTTATAAGATTTGAAAATGAAACCAAACAGTACATCAATACCATTTTAATTCACTGTTGAGCACTCTCTCTCTCTATATACTGTATATATATACAGGCCAACTCATTAGGAGCCTAAACCACTATCAATAGACTCACAATGTATTGTTACTTTAAATAAAAAGGTACTTTCTTATGGTTACAGAAATATACTGTGAGTATACTGACATAGTTAAAATATACTCAATCAGACATTAACTTTACATTTTTTATTATACTTTAAATGTGGAAAAGCATACTTCCTTTTTACTTCTTGGTGGTTGGGGAGGAATTAGAGGATGTTCACAGTTTATTTAAAACATCAGTAAAAACGTACACGTGTGTGTGTGTGTGATTACAGATTAGTCACATCCTGACAGGCTGATGAGTCAGAGTCAGACGAGCTGCTGCCGGCTACAACTCCATCAGAGAGACAATGACACAGACAGACAGACAGACAGACAGACAGTGAGACAGGTAGAGGGTTAGTCAGACAGACAGACAGACAGACAGGTAGACAGGTAGAGGGTTAGTCAGACAGACAGACAGACAGTGAGACAGGTGAGAGGGTTAGTCAGACAGACAGACAGAAAGACAGAAAGACAGGTAGAGGGTTAGTCAGACAGACAGACAGGTAGACAGGTAGACAGGTAGAGGGTTAGTCAGACAGACAGACAGGTAGAAAGACAGACAGACAGGTAGACAGGTAGAGGGTTAGTCAGACAGACGGACAGACAGACAGGTAGAAAGGTAGAGGGTTAGTCAGTCAGACAGACAGACAGACAGACAGACAGGTAGAGGGTTAGTCAGACAGACAGACAGACAGGTAGAAAGATAGAGGGTTAGTCAGTCAGACAGACAGACAGACAGACAGGTAGAGGGTTAGTCAGACAGACAGACAGACAGGTAGAAAGATAGAGGGTTAGTCAGTCAGACAGACAGACAGACAGACAGACAGGTAGAGGGTTAGTCAGACAGACAGACAGACAGAAAGACAGACAGACAGGTAGACAGACAGGTACACAGGTGAGAGGGTTAGTCAGACAGACAGACAGACAGGTAGACAGGTAGAGGGTCAGTCAGACAGACAGACAGGTAGACAACCGGCTAATTCTGTTAGCAGTTTGTTGAGGCAGGGTGGCATGTGATTGGCTGAAAGGTGAGAGGGCAGTGACATCACCACTGTCATGAAAAGTGACATCATGAAATAAAAAGTGAACGTCTCATTGTGGGTTTTGGAGAGTTACAGATGTTGTTGGACCCCAGTTCAAGTTTACTGGCTGAGTTCAGGTCCTGACACACTGAGCCGACGGTCGGCTGTCAGACAGTTTGGGTCCGTCGGTGAGCGTCTGTCCAGGTTTTGCGTTGTGTCTCGCACCGTCGGCTCTAGTCGGGCCGTGTCAGAGTTTTTTCGGCTAATCCAGCATGTTGAATCAGCGGCTGTCGTCTTTGCGGCGTGTTCAAATGCAACTTTTTGGCTAAAAAACACAGTCGGCCTTCATCGCCGCTAGTTCTCTGATGTCAGCCTGGTGTGTCTGAGTCTTAATCTTTGATAGACAAAATAAACTCTTTGATTTCCAAGTGACGTCCAGGAGACTCTGAACCAGAGCTGAGGTGGATTATTCTGATATATATATATAAATACTGTCTGTTTGGAGCTCATATAGACTCAGATCCAGAGAGAGACTCGTGGCCTTCAGACCTGCTGCTGTGGTCTGAAGCAGCAGACTCAGTATTTCCAGCAGCTGGAGCCTAAAATAACCGGGACCCGGGGCTGGGTTCAGGTTCAGGTTTAGACTGGAGGTTAGATCCTGCGAGGCTCTGAGGGTTCACCCTGTAATCAGCTTCGGGTCTGACAGTTCTGGTTTTTCCTTCTCCCTCTTTCTCTCTCTCTCTTTCTCTCTCTGTAATTTACTTAATTGAAGCCACTTGAGGGGTCTAGCCCTCTCCTCTTTTCATCTACGCCTTCTCACTGTTTCCTCTCTCCTTTCCTTTCACATTGTTTCATTTCCTTTTACTTTGTTTCCTTTCCATTCCTTTCCTTTTAGTTTGTTTCCTTTCCTTTCATTTCCTTTTACTTTGTTTCCTTTCCTTTTAGTTTGTTTCCTTTCACTTTGTTCCCTTTCCTTTTAGTTTGTTTCCTTTCACTTTGTTTCCTTTCCTTTTACTTTGTTTCCTTTCCTCTTACTTTGTTTCCTTTCCTTTCCTTTAACTTTGTTTAATTTCCTTTCCTTTTAGTTTGTTTCCTTTCATTTCCTTTTAATTTGTTTCCTTTCCTTTGCTTTTACTTTGTTTCCTTTCCTTTCCTTTGCTTTTAGTTTGTTTCCTTTCCTTTCTTTTGACCTTGTTTCTTTTCCTTTCCTTTTACTTTGTTTCCTTTCCTTTCCTTTCCTTTTACTGTTTCCTTTCCTTTCCTTTTACTGTTTCCTTTCCTAAGTGAAGGTATTTCGGCCTCCAGTCGGGCAGAGAGCATCAGACTTTGTGTACGTCCAGAAGAAGAAGAGCTGAACTGTATGTGGAAATAAAAAATGTAATAAAAATGAATTGATTACCTTTTTCCTGAGTTTTATGTTACATAACATGTCGTATTATTTAATACTCCAGTAGATTTTTCCATCCACCTTTTATTCTCCTTTTCAATCTGTGCTTGAATTAAAAAAAAAAACAGAGTGGAAACACAGGAAATTAAAAAGTAGTTGTGAGGATAAAAACAGAAACAGATTTAGTGAATAAATGACGAGGAGGCTGTAACCTTCCTCACATTAATACATGAAACTATCAGTTTGAGCTCTTTGAATCACCTCTTCATCTTCTGTGGTGCTTTAATGGCACCGAACAGCTGGTTGTAGATATTATACTGATATTCACACAACAGGAAACAAGACATCAGTCAGCTTTTATTTTGAAGGTTTTATGGAGACTAGAATTTAAACTACATCTGGATGGAAACTCTGAAAGGGGAATTTACAACATTATCTGTCTCTCTTCCTCTATCTTGTTTTTTCTTTTACTCTCTAAAAACATTTTCTCCCCCCTCCATCGTCTCTCACACCTCCCCCCCTCCACCTCTCTCTCTTCAGTGTAAATTGATGCCGATCGCCCGTTAATCTCTTTAAGTCGGCGTGAAACAGCCAGCGGCATGCATGACAATAGGCCTCTGTGTGTGTGTGTGTGTGTGTGTGTGTGTGTGTGTGTGTGTGTTTGTGGTTGCAGGACCTACTGTATGCTTTCTCCTTTTACATCCCTGCTACTATTACCCAACATCTGGACCCGTGTGTGTGGTTGTGTGTGTGTGTGTGTGTGTGTGTGTGTGTGTTTACGAGGTCGAAGCCGCAGAACTGAATGAATTCTATGTGTGTCTGTTTTTATTTATTTTTACTTCTCTGAGGTTTGACCGATATCCAACACATCTGTCTGTGTGCGTATGTGTGTGTGTGCGTGTTTGTGTGTGTGTGTGTGTGTTTGTGTGTGTGTGTGTGAGACAGTTTATTAACCAGAACCCAAACACACTTAAAGCTGAAAACACAACCACGTCACACTGATCACACTCCAGTTTTAAGTTACTCTTAATGTTGAAATTCCCTTTCAAAGTTTTCGTTCTGGGGTTCAGGTGTAGCAAACCGATCTCGAGGGAAGGCGTATAAATATCACGACATTACACGGACATTTCGCGTGCCATGAGTACGTATTTTAGCGTTTTAGCGTGTCATTTGTACGCCATGCAAACGTCCGCAATTCAGGTTCAGGCAAGAAAACAACTAACTCAGGTTCAGGCAAGAAAAACGCTTAGTTAGGTTAAGGGAAAACATCATGGTTGGGCTTAAAATAAGTACGTAAGCTAAGTAAAACACGTACGGAAACAACTACGGAAAACATGTCACAAACGTCAACAAAAAACGCGACAATTGTTGTAACGTGACAAACGTCACTAACTTAACTTACAAAACAAAACACGGTTCACCAACAGTCTCGAACACGGGTCTCTTAAGTCCGATGTCCGTTACATGGACATTTTGTGCGTCATAAATATGCATTTTTGCATTTTTAGCACTGCTTTTTGCGTGTTATTTGTATGCAACGCAAATGTCCACAGTCAGGTTCAAGCAAGAAAACCACATAGTTAGGTTAAGGGTTAAGAAAACGTCATGGTTGGGCTTAAAATAAGTACGTAAACTAAGTAAAACACGTACGGAAACAACTACAGAAAACACGTCACAAATGTCAACAAAAAACATGTGACAATCCAACAATCACAAGGCTTTCATCACAGAAAATGAAAATACTCAAGAAAAGTACAAGTACTTGTACCCCACTCTCCACCGCTACCTATCAGATGATTATACGTTAGATGTTGTGTTTACAACCGGATGTCTTCTGACGGCTAGTTGAAGCACAGGTTGACAGGATAGTCTGCCTGAGAGCCTTGACTCAGGGCAAAGAAGCTCTCCATCTCTCTCTCTGTCTCTGGTTGATGGCGGGACGGCCGCCAGGCTTGGTTGCTGAGGTGGTTACCATGGTTACCGCTGAGCCTCGCTCTGACCTGATTGTTCAAAAAAAAAACAATGAGGGAAAACTTCAAAGAGGAGCTGCTCAGTTGCCTAGCAACAAGGCCCGGTGGCAGGACGACTCCTCTCTCTCTCTCTTAAATCACTATCTGTCTTTTTTCATCACTCTATCAGTCCGTCTCATCTCTCTCTCTCTTCATCACTTTCTTTTCCCATCTCACACCACTCTCCCTCTCTTCTCCGTTAACTCTCTCATCACTCTATCATCCATGTTTCTCCCTCTCTTCTCCGTTAACTCTCTCATCACTCTATCATCCAAGTTTCTCCCTCTCTTCTCCGTTAACTCTCTCATCACTCTATCATTCATTTTTCTCCCTCTCTTCTCGGTTAACTCTCTCATCACTCTATCATCCAAGTTTCTCCCTCTCCTCCGCGAACTCTCTTATCACTCTCTCTCTCTCTCTTCTCAACCAGGAGACGGCTGTTCGTGTCCCGTGGGAAACTAAAAGTAGCGTTGACTTATTTTGTCATGTCAGTCACATGACTCGTCGGTATCGTCAGTCCTGTGAGTCACATGAGTCGCTAGTCAGTGAAGTTAACGTCAACCATGACTGTTTCCTAACACTAACTAAGTGGTTGTGTTGCCTAAACCTAACTTGCTGTGAATATGGAAGTTTATTTTGAAAGGACATTATGCATGTAACCGGTGTATATTGACACGCCGTCCCGGTCCGTCCGAAAGTAACGCAAGAGGGGAACCCCGTGTGTCCGTCTCCGATGCTGAGGGGCGCTGACCAAACTCCACTAAGGACAGGTGGGTCAAACAAACACACGACTTTCACCAGAGAGACCGCTGTTTGTGTCCCGTGGGAAACCAAATATAAATGTTTCGTCACGTTATGTTTCACAAGAAAGTCCGCTAAGGGTGGTTGTTATTTATTTATGGTTGTTGCGTTACGTTGTTGCGTTACGTTGTTGCGTTACGTTGTTGCGTTACGTTGTTGCGTTACGTTGTTGCATTATTTGTTGTTACTTTGTTGTGTGGCATTATTGCTTTATGTTGTTGTGTTACGCTGTTGCCTTACATTTTTGCGTTACGCTGTTGCATTACTTTGTTGTGTGACATTATTGCTTTATGTTGTTGCTTTCCGTTGTTGCGTTCTGCTGTTGCTTTCCATTGTTGTGTTGCGCTCCGTTGTTGCTTTCCATTGTTGTGTTGCGCTTCGTTGTTTGCCTTCCGTTGTTGCGTTGTGGTGTTGTCGTTAAAGTGAAAAGCCATTATAGAATTTTTGCCCAGTGATGCCAAAAACGTTCTGCCTACAGAAGCTTTAAGTGCGGTTCTTGAGTTCTTGAGTACTTATTTACTTTCCACCGCAATCACAGACATCATGACACAACAACTCATTTTTTATTAATTTCCTCCATCACCTCCGTCTATTTCTATCTGGATGCCTGTGGTCTCTCCTCCATTCACAGAGACAACACCCACGACCTGACCGTGTGTGTGTGTGTGTGTGTGTGTGTGTGTGTGTGTGTGGCTGCCATAAAGCACACACTACATTTATTGCCAGTAGTTCCCAACACACAGCTGGCAGTCAGAGAGTTGCACTTAGTGGTTTTAAAGAATCAGAATGAGTGACAGACAAGTACAAGTGTGTGCGTGTGTGTGTGTGTTGGAAAAGTCCTATGCTTGCAGCAAAGCATGATGGGAGTGCAGGAAGGTCTTGTGGTTGCAAAGGATTTAACACACACACACAAACACAGAAAACACACGGTTACAGCATGTGTTACAGGTTGTGTGTGTTGAATCACGTCTGCTATCTTTCGTAACCTATGATGTCACACACGCACGCACGCATGCACGAACGGCACACACACACACACACAGTCCAGTCAAGCCAAAGGTTTAATTGAAACCACCTTCTTCCTCTCTGAGTGTGTTCTTTCTCTTCCTTTACACTCGTCTTGGCTCTGATATTAATTCACTGTGTGTGTGTGTGTGTGTGTGTGTGTTTGTGTGTAGCTGTAACTTCATCATCTCACAGTATTATAAACACACACACACATGCTGGTGTTTCATGTGTCTCTGCTGCCTCCCGGTGGTCAGCTAACAGTACTAATACTACAGAGTAGAAATACTCTGTTACAAGTAAAAGTCCTGCATTCAACATGTTTACTTCAGTAAAAGTACAAAAGTATGAGCCTCAAAATATACTTAAAGGTTCAGTGTGTAGGATCTGGCGGTATCTAGTGGTGAGAAGAGGAGATTCAACCAACTGAAGCCTCTTCCGTGTGCCAAGCGTGTTGGTGAAAACGTGAATGTTCCTCTCTAGAGCCATCTGGAGCAGAGCCAGTGTGTAGAGTGTGTTTGTACGTGGGAAGTGAGTGGTGAAGCAAGAGAGAGAGAGAGAGAGGCGGCGACGACAGGAGCGGGTAATGTTATTGAATAAAATATGATTTAAAGGACCTGCGATGTTTCTAAAAGACGAGGCCTTAACGCTACTAAAATAACACTCCAAGTGTTTTTTGTCCAAAAAATGTTTATTTGGCATTGATTTCAATATTTTAGTTACAAAATCAACACATGAGAAATTGTCTTTTTACTTTATAATATTTTTGACCGTTTTTATATTGAATGTACATACTTGACTTTGGTTTCTTTTTTTGTTATCTTATTTACATTGTTATTGATCTTATTTGTTATTATCTCAGTTTTACTTGATCATATTTCATTATTATAATAAAACTACTGCATTTGGAGTCAAAATTATACAATTTAGTTGTTTTTTATTGATGTTATACTGTGCACAATGGTAGAATGTGAAGATGCACAGGGTAAAAGTCATGGCCAAAGGCTCCATTGTGTGCACATAGTCTCCTGTAGTGGATATCAGTAGTATTTTATAGCCAGATTCCCTTTCAAGAGGTAGAAAACCCATTTGGCACACTTTGGGTATCCAAGTGGCCAAATGGAGAGTCCGCCTGGTCCTATTCTCACTAAAACCTTTGTAGAATCTATGTGCTTTGTGTTATTTATATCTGCTTTGGCACAGTTCTGGTCAAGGAGTTGCTGAATGAATTCAGTGGCATATCTGTGCATGGCGTCGTTGCTATAATGCTGTTATCCACTGTCTAATCTAGAAAACATTTTAGGTGAGGAAAAAAATGTAAATATTCCTTTGGTTCATCACAATTTACTCAGGCATAGTAACAGTCACAATGTGACTTACACTGGGGGTGAATTCTCTGCGGTCTTACGTATCCATAGAGATCAAAATCATGCATATAGACCTGGTAGTTGTGGAGCTATTCTTGATTTATTTTGGGTATGTATTTTGCGAACCACACATTCCAGCACCCTGGAGCTTAAGAGGTTAAAAATAAAACATTTATAAAGTACACAGATGGTTAACATAAAGAGCAGAAATATTTACAGATATCAGATCAGATCTCGTCAGATGAACAACACAACATATCACATCATAACACAAAGTTTTGACAGTCCAACTCCCTCCAGTTCAATTCTAAATAAGAATCCTCTTTAATGAACTGGTCCGGTCTAACAGTCTACTGGAAACCAGTGAAGTCCAGTTTAACCGGTTCATCTCTCCAGTCGGCTCCACTCAGCTGGAGGATCTCGGGGTCCTCTGGGCTTCTGAACACGCAAGTTAAACCCTGAAAAAGACACAAATACATTCAAATACACAGTTTAAATACACAGAATGAAGTATTTATACACACAGAGAGAGTTAAAGGGTGATGTCACGTAAATGCTGAGAGACGGGGGTCGACCCTGTTTACACCTGGGCTTCGTCCGAAATCACATGCACTACAAGAGACCACCCGAAACCCTCGTTATGTGTGCTCATTTCATTTAGTCGACAAAATGCCAACGGAGGAAAACCCGTATCCTACTTAGTGGTTGAGCTACGAAAGACCAGCTGAGAAGAGACGTCGGGTCCTTAAAAGGACTGACAGCAGAGCCAGGAGAACATCAGGTATGATTTCATGTGTAGGGAGGACACAGCATCGTAGCGTCTGTTTAATGACAGTTACTTTGACTATGTTCTGTACAGTGTAAAATGTAAGGCAGTTTGTGGCACGGTGTGCAGGGCAGCATTAGACTAAGAATAGTTTAAGTACGGTTATCTGTGTGTAGAAAAAATCAAAACCTTGTTACTGTTGAAGTACTGATCTGCCTCAGAGCTTTTCAGATTGTTCATCGTTTCACCGTCTGTAGCAACGGAGTCAATAAAGTAGCTAAATATGCTAGTGTAGTTTATCTGAGGCCATTTCTTCAGGTCGTCCTCCCATCCCTCGGTAGAAGAAGGCTGAGGTATGATCACATTATCTCTATGTAATAGGTGTTGTTCACACGTTTCACTAGATTTTTTAATACAATCGCTCTAGGAGAGAGGATTAGCATACTGTTACCAATGAAAATGCCGGCTCTGGTTAAGTGACACGACGCACCGGAGGTTGAACCCATAATTCATGCAAGGCATCATGGGGGATAGAAATAAGGTGGATAGACACAGGCTGTATTCGAAACTGCATACTGCATACTACTGACGAACGCACTATGCAGTGTACAGTATACAGTACATACTGCGTTTCTGAGTAGTATACAGTATGCAGATGTATTTTGCCGTATGCTAGACCAGGTTTTAGCCTTTAAACCAGCTCTTAAAGCACTGGATAAAAAAAACAAAACACGTACCACTATTGCAATATTTCCCTTCTAAACTCCGAAAACGTCGGAGCAAATGTTTGATTCACCATCTAATATCGTAAAACTGTAAACATTCAAAATCTACACAGTTGATTTCTCGCATCAAACATTTTCAGAAGTGAATTTAGTGATGAAATAGCTACGAAAAATGTAAAAAAAACGAGCCGTTTCTGCTGTTGTTGTAACCATAGCCTGTACCGTTCCAGTGCTTTGCATTGTGGGATACAGTAGGCGAGGTAGAATGGTCCGATGTATACTGGAGATTTTTTCCAAATCAGTACGACATCCGGGTATTTTTGGCATAGCCTACTGTAGATTTTGCTTTTCTTTGCATACTATATGCTACATTTTGGTAAAATCAGTTTGTACTGCTAGTATAGTATAAAGGTTTAGAACACAGCCCCTGTCTTGTTTTGATTTATTCTTCTTTAATTTCTGGGGGACTCGGCACAGGAAGTGCATTACTGCCTCCCGTCGGTTAAAAACAACGAGGCATTGAGTCTTTGCAAACAGAAATGATGAACGTGTTTATTTGCATACAGAGCGGGGAAGTGAGATCTGATCACAAGTGGAGACGCACGTTAATGCCAGGTGTGAACAGGGCCAACAATCCTCGATGAGAAGTAGGAAAAGGGAAGAAAGATGTGGGAATGGATCAGCCTTCAAACAAACAGTGAGATTTTAAACTCCAGATCAAACAGGTAGGACAGACACCTGTAAACAAGACAGCAAAGAGGAGGACTGTCCCTTTAAGAGCTGTGGACAGACTGTCCAGGTGTACTGACCGATGCCTCCAGGTGAGCAGAGGCTGCTGATGTCTGAGACTGAACAGGAGAACTCTTCATAGTCTTCGTCCGTTGGTGAGACACGTGTAGCTGGAAGAGAGAGCACTCACTCTGTCACTTATTCATCTCATCACGTTTCTCTCTCAATTCCTTCCTTTCCTCCTCTCCTCTTACCTGGCATCAGGTGATAATCTCCGCTGTTGCTTAGCGACGGCGGTCCCTCCCCCAGCCTGTGATTGGCTGCCGATGCCGGCTCATAAATGGGCGTGGCAGAGAGCGGCAGGGTGTGAGGTTTACCTCGCGGTGTGACGGTGCTGTAGATGGGAGCTGCCGATGCTCCTGCAGGGTCGTTGTCATAGTGATGGGACGGCGGCAGCGTCCTAAGGGTTAATCATCAGGAAGGACGGTCACATATCACACACTTCTAAAGGGAAACAAACACCTGCAGCATAAAAACACCTCCGCCCTTATTCTCTAATTAACTGAGTAGTAATATCACTAAGTATTCAGATCCTTTACTGCAGTAAAAGTACTAATACCATACTGTGAAAATACTCCACTACAAATAAAAATCCTGCATTCAAGATCATAAATCTGTTTTCATTTTGATTTTATCGATACACCAACTTTCACACCTCAGACAATGGGGAAAAACATGCTATATTTTAAGATTCTTTTTTAAAATTTGCATAAAAACAAGTGGATGGAAACGCTTTTCTAGTTTCATATGACACCAGTATCTACACTCTAGCTTTGAAACTGAGCCCGCTACAACCTAAATATCACAAGTTGCGCGCTAAAGTAATTGGTGGCGTTAAAACGAATTTGCGTGAACGCATTATTATTGCGTTAACTTTGACAGTCCTACTCAAAATATAAGAACAGCTACAAGTCACCACGTTTTATGTGGTTTGCATAAAAGTAATTTGAAGACGACCTTGAGGTGTTTGTTTACCTGTTGGATTTGGGGGGCGGTGCTACAACAGAGTAGGCGGGCTCTGCTGAAGGTGGGGGGGCATGTCTGGGCTTGTTGACCACAGCGTACGTGTCGTTCATGTCAGTCAGACGAGACAGTCTGTAAACGATAGAAAAAAGAGAAAGAGAGAGTTAGAGAGAGAGAGAGAGAGAGGATAATGAAGAAGTAGTTCCAGCAGAAATCACAGACTGTTTCTGCAGATTAAATAAACAGGATTTAAAAATTAAAACATAGAAAAAAGGGTTTATCATAAACTCTTGTTGGCGTGTGAACAAGTGTTGAGATGAGCGGCATCACAGAGGAGGAAGTTTTGCTTTTAGTAGTTTAACCTTTGTATAGTTCCTCTCTGTGACAGAATATAAAATACATCAGAATAAAACTGACTACTGCAACTTCCGTTTCCGTCTCGTGATTCTATTGGGCCCAAAAAGACTTTTCCCCATAGATTTATATGGGGAAAGAGACGTCTGTAACTCAGTGGATCATTTGTTTTTGAGATAAATCAACTCCCCAGTACGTATTCTCAGTATTCTCAGTTAGTAACTACAAACTAGTTGTGCAGAAATTTGAGCTCATTGTTTAAAAAAATAATAATTCTGATTTGAGAATAATTGAGCCAAAGCGAATGAGAAAAACTGTAACATGTATTTCCTCCTCCTCTCTCATTTCTTCTCCTCATCTCCTCCTCTCCTCTCTCGCTGCTCCATTTCCATGGCAACGTGGTAACATATGGGGATGGAGGGATGGAAAAAGGAGGGTGACAAAGTGTTAATTTAACACCTCGGGGTGAGACTTATCTTGTCTGTCTCTCTGCTCGCAGACAGACAGAGACAGATAGACAGACAGATAGACACACAGATAGATATATAGATATATATATATATATAGATAGATAGTTAGATAGATAGATAGACGGATAGACAGATTAATAGATAGATAAATAAATACCTCTTGGAGGAGGAAGCAGATGATCTTGTGGTTTTATTCTCAGGTTTCTGTTGAGAAAACAGGAAGCAGAAGAGTTTAGTTCATGTTATCAGGTCATAAAGGAACAGTGTGTAATATTTCAGGGGATCTATTGGCAGAAAAAAGGCCTTTTAAGGTATAAAAACAGTCTTAAATATATTTACAATAGTCTTAAATATTAGATTACATTAGATTAGATTCAACTTTATTCTCATTGCACATGGTACAAGTGCAACGAAATGCAGTTTTGCATCTAACCAGAGTGCAAACTAGTAAAGTGCTGATAAGACAATATATACAAATGAGGATATATTGGTGTATGTACATAGGCATATACATATATACAGATTGTAATTAAAGTGCAAGTGATCGACATTTTATATTCTGATGAATAATAGCTTAACTTTAAGTTGCATGCTGATGGGATATTGTATAACAAATTTGTATAAGACTATTCTATATCTTCTCTAGCCTGAAAATCCTTGGTACCATAGTTCCAGACCTGCGACCTTACTGTATGTACGTTCATATGTGGACCATAAATAAATGAGTTATTCTTAAACTTTATTAATTATTACACGGCTTTGTTGAATACTCGATTCTGATTGGTCAATCACGGCGTTCTACAGACTGTTATTTCTTCATAACAGACCGTTGCTATGGACGCAGCTCTGATGTCGGACTCTGGCAGACTCTGTTTTTGTGTCAAATTATTGATTTCTTAAGTAAGTAGCCGTGTAATAAGCGGTATAATGTACAGCTAGCGGGTCATTGTTGTGTAGGAAAACTCCTTCACAACTATGACGGGCTAGCTGTACATTATCCCTTACATTATTTATTATATAATATATAACTTTCTTTGTTTAATCCATCTATCCATTCATGATTTGCTGCTCATCCAGGTCATGATTAATTAATTATATTACTAGGAATTGTTGTTGAAAAGGACAGACACACATGTGATATAAATGAAAATAAATTCATGCACTTGGTGACAAATTCTGGGCTTTTCTCCCGCTGGTTTACACGGATATCTTTCATACGGTATGATGGTGAAACAGGTATTATAAATAGCTTTTTCTTAAAGAGTCTGAAGTTTAACCCGGTAGAAACCCCGTTTACTCCTCTTTCGAGCAGCAGGTAACATTTTTGCACAAACAAGTAAGCAATGATGAGTTTTAGTAACAGGGTGTTGTTAAAGTGTGATATTAGTACTGCAGTAGAGGATGTGAACACTTCCTCCAGAACGGAGTAGAAATGTGCTTCTTAATATAAGCGTTTCTCTTTCTGATTGAGTAACATGTCATTCAGTCGTCTCATTGAGCTTTAGATCTTCTGTTCCACAGATTATAAAGAGATTCACTGTTAACACGCAGTCAGAGACACAGAGAAGAAGATTAACTTCATTAAACTGATGAAGGAAACAGAGAATTCACGTCTTTCTGTTGTGATGAGAGTCAGCAGGTTAACGTGATGTTTTATAATCTGGTTAAGAGTTCACCTACCCGTCAGCGTGTGTCGTCCATTAGTAGTTCTACTGTAGTTTTAGTGGCTGTTAAATGTTGACCAGCGTCTCTCTGAGTGTCTCTGAGTGTCTCTCAACTATTTGCTCTCAAACCGTCAAACTGCAACTCTGAATTTACATACAGGAAGTCACAATTATACGTTGGTTCCTCTTTCTGCAGCTGCTCTCACATCTACTTCCTCTCACACACAGACACTCCTGAGGCTACATGAGGAGGAGGAGGAAGAGGAGTCTAAATGTGTTTTACATGAGACAGGTGGAGGTGGAGGAAGTGGAAGAGTCTACATGTGTTTTACCTGAGACAGGTGGAGGAGGAGCAGGAGGAGAAGGAAGAGGAGGAGGAGTCTAAATATGTTTTACCTGAGACAGGTGTCCGAGGAGCTGACGACTGCTGTCCGACTGCAGGAAGCGTTCAAACATGCAGGCGGCCGCCGTGAAGATGAACTGATACTGCTCCTGGAGGAGGAGGAGGAAGAAGAGGAGGAGGATTATGTTATTATCAACCACACAAGTTGTGTTTGTTAACAGATGAAACCTTCATTGCACATGAGTCTAATATTCTACAATCTAGCGTTAAATATTACAAATACACAGAAAGTTCAGACTTTCTACAACTCATGGTGTTTGTCGTCAAACTAAGAGTCAATCAGCTCTTTGATCAGGCGACAGCCAGGCGTTTCCCATAATGCCCTGGGTCTTGCAGTCGGTGGAGAGCAACTGCGGCGCCTGGCTCTAAAACCTGCGGCCGACTCGATCTCGTGAGGTTATCGTTGCCCACATGTGCATGATGTCAGAGCAAGTCGGGATCAAGTCGGACACAAATCTAACCGGTGTGCATTGTGTGCGCGCCGATCGCTGGTGATGGATTCTACTGAGGCCTGGCTCATCTGGAACGAGCCCATTGTACAGCAGCACAGAGCGCCCCCTGTGGGCTCGATGCTTTAAATCCACCTACTTTAGTTTGGACTGAAGAGGGTCTCTGTCTGCGGAGCTCCAGGACGACCTTCATGATGCTGAAGTCTGCTGTGATCTGCTACAGACGACAGGAAGCAACACACTCAAACACTTAAACACTGCCGAAGCATCAACATCAACTCTGTTATTTTTCTGGTTATTTTACTCTCATATTTTGATTGGTTTTGTTGCTGAATTTTGCCCGAGAAGAATCTGCAAGAAAAACATATATTTGCAACAAAAGTTTTTATATATTTATTTAGGCTACTTGCTTACTTATTTACTGACTTCCTTATTTTGTGTTATTGCTGTTACTTTTTATTATTTTATGGAGGATGAAATACGACCCATGGATAAATAAACAAGAGTGAAAACAAAAAGCAAATTATCTAGAACATCAAAACACAAACAAGAAAATATATGTAGTTGGTAAAATGATATTCAGGTTTTTACTTCACAGAAGTTACTTTATCAGAGTACAGTGTAGTAGAAGTAATTATGGATGCAGTATTTCTCTGAAGAGGTCTTTGTGTCATCATGTGTTACCTTGGTAACCAGCAGGTCATGGATGTAGTCGAGAGCACAGATGACTCCTGTCCTCCCACAGCCCGCACTGTGACACACACACACACACACACACACACACACACACACACACAGACACACACACAGGAACAGATGCAGTGTTCATGTTCGCTGTGCCATCGATAGCTGGTGTTACCTGCTGCATATTCACAGCCTCCTGCTCCCTGTGTGTGGGAGTGTGTGTGCCTGTGAGTTTGTGTGTGTGTGTGTGTGTGTGTGTGTGTGTGTGTGTGTGTGTGTGAGATAAGCTGCCATATGTGTGTAACGGCCTGTTGAATGTTAATGACCATCTGACCTGCGATCTGTGCTGCTGGCAACAACAAGCTGCAGTAATGACGTGAAATTAGCAGCCGTTTAGTGTGTGTGTGTGTGTGTGTGTGTGTGCATGTGTGCGTGTGTGTACCTGCAGTGTACCAGCAGAGGTGAGGTGTGTGTTCCCTGACTGGTTCTTGTTCTCTCCAGCAGGTCCAGAACTCCCGCAGCCTCGTAGGGAACGTCGTGATCCGGCCACGACAAGAACTGATACTGAGTCACTGAACGGCTGACCTGAGGAGGAGGAGGAGGAGGAGGAGGAGGAAGAGGAGAGAAGAGGAGGAGGAGGAGGGGGGGAGAGAGGAGGAGAGAGAGGAAGAAGAGCAGGATGAGGACATGGAGGAGGAGAGAGGAAGAGGAGAGAAGAGGAGGAGGAGGAGGGAGGGAGAGAGGAGGAGAGAGAGGAGGAAGAGGAGGAGGAGGACATGGAGGAGGAGGAGAGAGGAAAACGAGGAGGAAGAGGAGGATGAGGAGGAAGAGGATGGAGAAGGAGAGAGGAAGAGGAGGAGGATGAGGAAGAAGAGAGAGGAGGAGAAGAAGGAGGAGGAAGAGGAGGTGGATGAGGAAGAGGGGGACGAGGAGGAAGAGGATGGAGGAGGAAGAGGGGGACAAGGAGGAGGATGACAAAGAGGAGGAAGATGAGGAGGAGGAGGAAGAGAGAAGAGGAGGAGGAGGAGGAGGAGGAAGAGGAGGAAGAGGAGGAAGAAGAGCGGGAAAAAGAGGAGGAGGAGGTTGATATCAATGAGTCTGAACCCCAAATCAGTCCCATTAGTAGATCCAGGTGCAGGACATATTTAGCCTAGCTTAGCACAAAGACTGGAAGCAGAGGGAAACTGTTAGCGTAGCTCCATCAAAAGAGAACAACTCCAGGTCGGTCTGATTTACATGTTACATCTTCAAGAATCCTAAAGAATTACCTGCTGGTAGGTGACAGTCAGATCTCTGACCACTATGTCTTCATTAGGACGCGTCTCCCCCAACTGGAGACACACAGGAACTACATGTTTAAATACAGCAGACATGTTTGACTCAGTTAAAGTTACTGTGAGGAGGTTTCTAATGGTTCTGACAGTCTCAGTTTAACCACATAAACACTCTACATGGGCCCCTTTGTATGACGGAGTATTAGGGCCACACTGAGGAAAAGAAATTAATCTGAGATTTCGAGAATAAAGTAATAAAGAAAAAAAGTCGCAATACTCATCATACTCATACTTTTTCCATCAGTGAGAAGATTGTCTATAGTCTATTGTCTATATATTGTACATACATAATTACATGCATTTAAAAATAAATATATAAAATAAATAAAAATAAATAAATAAATGCAATAATAAATAAATAAATAAAGTAAAAAATAAATAAATAATGCAAAGATAAATGAATAAATTAAAAGTAAATGCTAAATAAATAAATTAAAAAAAATAATAAAAATAATTCATGGGAATTCATACAATGATGAATAAATGATAAAGCAAATCAAAACAGAAATATAAATTTATGTCTCATTTTATCAATTCATTAATAGCTACATTTATTTTTAATGTTATTTGTGCTAAATTTAATGATATTTATTTATTCATCAAGTCATGTATTTATTTTTTCAGTAATTTTTGATTTTGGCAGGTTCTGTCCTCCATAAATGTTATCTGCAAAGCTTTCTGTGTTTAGATGAAGATCTTTACGACATGAGGCGGTGGTGCTTATGGGAAACACTAGTCAGTCCACAGAGGGCGCCAAAATCAACACAACATAAAAGTTCCTTCTCGTTGATTTAAATGTAGTAAAATATTAAAAATAATCTTCTATGAGCTCAGTGTGTGTATGTGTGTGTGTGTGTGTGTGTGTGTGTGTGTGTTCTCACGTTGCAGACAGTAAACGGTCCGAATGCAGCAGACTGGTGAACTGGAGACCAGTAACACTCACACTTCTTCTGCAGAGCACAAAAAATACGACCACAGTTCATCTTAATAAAAACACATTCATCTTCAACACTGATAAATGAGATTCATTATTAATTAGAATGGAAACATAGAAATTATATATGTACATATTTATATAAATGTACACTTTTCTGTTTCTATCTGAATCATTTCTGGTAGAAAAGAAATATTAAGGTAATAATTAAATGTTGAAGAATAACGAAAATAAATTTTATAAAATCATTATGGTCAATCCAAAATGATGAGATGCATAATAATATAATAATACTGCTACATCACAATTTCGCGTGAGAAAATATATCACATTTTCCCAGTAATGACATATTAATTAAAACTATGAGGTACTCATTTAAGTCAAAATTAAGAGACAATAAATCAAAATATATGTTGAAATATATCATCATTTTTCAATCATCAGAGTTATATTTTAGATTATTATTATCATTATTATCATCAGGGCCGGCTTAAGGCATAGGTCATATAGGCGGTCGCCTAGGGCGCCACCTTCTCGGGGACACTGGTCACCATATACAAATAAAATAATATAAATACATTTTTTTTTTGTTTTTAAATGCCTTTGGGTGCCCTACCTCATTTTCTGCATTCAGGTAACAAATGTACAAATAAATAAATAAATAAAGAATGGCTCCAAAATCATTATGATTTTTACCTTTCCCATCTCTATTTCTCTGCAGGCCATGACTATCACCTGAAACACACACACAGTTCCAGACATTAGACAGAGCCTCCTCCATCTGACGATAAAAACATTTTCAGTCTCACATATTAAATTGCTTGAAAGTTAAGAGCAAAGGTTATTGAATTATTGTAGCTGTGTAGTTCTCAGTGGCCCAGACTAATTCCTGTAATTAACTGGCCATGACTGGTTCGTGGTGAGTGTGTGTTGGACCTTGATGTCATGCTGCCAGATCATCCTCCAGAAGTCTGTCAGCGTGGAGCTGAGAGGAGCCTGCGAGGCGATGTAGCTGCTGCATGCTGGCGCCCCCTGCAGGACAAACACCAGCATTACAACACACAGGCTGCAGACTAACTACATCAGAGAATACAAAAAAACACAGAATAACAAGCAAGGAAGTAAATATGTGTTTAGTTTTCTACTCTTTAGTGTTTTATTGTTTGTCAAAGACTTCATTAGTAACTTCCGTCTCAACGTGGCTGGACACTCATAAAGTGTTCTTAATGGGATTCTATTAAATTAATAAATAACTATATTAATGTTCATAATTAATGTGGATGTAAATTGAACATAGATGAAAACATCAACTCCAGCGAAACAATATGGAAGTTTTTTTAATTTTTTGGTTGGACTTTAAGTTAGAAAAATACTAAAGTGATAAAAGTTTGAGATGGATTCAAACCGACAACCTACGTCTCATCAAACCTGTTTTCTGACGAGCTGAGCTCTATCAGCTCTCACACAGCCAATAATCACATTATAATCAGACGTTACTTAAACCTGCAGTAGGCAGTTTATTGCCATCATTGCGAAAAAAATTCCATAATAACCCTTCAGCATGTTGTAATTCAAGTGTTCTGAGACTTTTGCACCTCCTCATGGCTCTGTTTTCAGGCTTTAAGAAATCTAGCCCGTGACAGGAGACTTTGACCAATCACAGGTCATTTCAGAGAGAGAGCGTTCCTATTGGCAGTCCATTCAACGGAGGCAGCTGTCAATCACTCACAAACTCCGACCAAACGATCAAACTAGGCGACGCTGATCAAATATGAAACAATATTATGTTACTGTAATGTCTATTTCTCTCCTCAAATGTTTTCAGAATCATCTTATAGTGTACTGTTTAGCTGAAAAAATGAGAAAGTGTGCTCCGGCTGGTGGGCGGTGCTTTGTATTTCCTCAACAGATCTCAATATGGCTGCTGGGTCACAAACTTTCTGACTCAGAGGAAGGAAGCAGCGCTCACCTTGATGAAGTTGGCGTTGATGTAGTCGGAGTCAGAGTCTGAGGTCAGAAGAGACAACACCACCCGAGTCTGGTCATCTACACACACAGATTCACATTATTTTCAAGTCTGTCTAACACGTTTCCAATGGAAGTGATGGAGGACTAAATGCATTTACTCAAGTACAATTTTGAAGTACTTGTACTTTACTTGAGTATTTCTATTTTCTGCTACTTTCTTCTTCTGCTCCACTACATCTCAGAGGGAAATATTGTCGTTATTGTTCAAAAGTTATGAATCTATCCTTTCATTTATAGATTTCCTCTCTTACGTCTCCCAGCAGGAAATATAAAGACCTTATTCAAACGTGAATTTGTCTTCACATCGTTTTAGAGTGAGAGAGAGACGGAAGGAAGGAAGGAAGTGAGGACACAGAGGAGGTGGTGTGTCCCTACATGGCAGGATGTCTTTGTATCGGTTCTTCTTGATGTTTTCCTTCAGAGCTCCTTCCTCAGTGGTCAAACTGGGATCTCTATTTACCACTGAGGTCTGTGAACGCACCACCTGTAACACACACACATTAAGAGGAATATTATCACACATAAATTCTATACCATAAAACTGAAATTATATGATAAAAACATGACAATTAACTATCTGGTACAAAAAGACAGTAACAGCTGCACACTACAGCTACACGCTACACGATACAGCTACATGCTAAAGCTGCACAACTACAGCTGCACACTACAGCTACACGCTACAGATACATAACTACAGCCGCACCCTACAGCTGCACACTACAGCTACATGCTACAGCTGTTCTCTACAGCTACAGCTACAAGGTACAGCTACACACTATAGCTGTACGCTACAGCTACAAAACTACAGCTGCACATTACAGCTACACACTACAGCTACAAGGTACAGCTACACACTATAGCTCTACGCTACAGATACACGCTACAGATACATAACTACAGCTGCACATTACAGCCGCACCCTACAGTAGCACACTACAGCTGCTCGCTACAGCTACACGCTACAGCTACACAACTACAGCTGCACACTACAGCTACACACTACAGCTACAAGGTATAGCTACACACTATAGCTGTACGCTACAGATACACGCTACAGATACACAACTACAGCTGCACACTACAGCTACACGCTACAGCTACACAGCTACACACTACAGTTACACAACTTAAGCTGCACACTACAGCTGCACGCTACAGGTACACACTATAGCTACGCACTACAGCTACACACTACAGGTATGCGCTACAGCTATACAATTACAGCCGCACGCTAAATCTACACAACTACAGCTGCACACTATAGCTACACGCTTTCACTAATAATTATATATTATTAATAATATTTTTGACACATTTTCCAGATACTCTTCACTACTTTTGTCACATATTTTACTTGTGAACACTATAATTATTAGTAAAATATGTTTCATGTGTATTTGTGTTTTGTATTTGAGTCTGAACATGAAGAAATATGAAGCAGACTTTTACTTTAAATATAAACCTGAGGTCAGACTGAGACAGAGTAGCGTCTCAGGAGAGTCTTTCAGGTCTCTTTCTCTGATGAGTCATTTCAGGAAGAACAACAACGAGGAAGTTTCTTGGCGGGTTAATAATGAACCGACCTGAGAGAGCGACCACACAGAGAATGAGGAAGCAGGATTATTGACCAACTTTGGCTGACCCGCGGGAACAAACAGCCCGACCTGCAGACTCACCTTAACACAACTAGTACCACTATTCTACTCTAAATCATCTAAACCATCACTACAGACACACTTTATAACACAGAGGAGGATTTCGAGCAGCGACGATAATGCATGCTGCCTTCACTCAAGCTTCCTGTGGGTGGTGAACTGTGTCGGTGTAAAGTGACACAAATAGAAACACTGATGAACCTGTTTCTCTGTTTGACCACAGACCTGTATTTAAAGCTTCATGTTGAGACGGTAACCGAGAGGAGGATGGAGCAGAGCGGTCGCTGCTCAGGATGCCTTGCTTCACTATTTCAGTACTGACTGACCTGTTAGATATTTTAAGAGGTGTGATTCTGAACAGACACATTTCTGTAAGGCTGTATATATTTACATGAAGCAGCCTGACGTCACACAGCAGCTCAGTCACTTTTTATTATGTAGCTGCAGCTCATTTGAATAGACATCATAGAGATGTCAAAGCACATGCAAATAAACAGCAGCTTCTCCCAGGAAAGAAGTCACTTACTGTATTATCATCAAAAACAACACTATGTGTGTCCCACAATCCTCTGCACGGCGGATATATTGAAGCCTTCAAATGAAACTTGTGAGTTTGGGAAGTCGTGTACATGATATGCTTGGCATTCAAGTGGTTAAGGCGTGAAGAACGCCGCTGCTAAGCAACGGCAATATTAACGTTACTGTCGGCGTCTAGAAGCCACAGAAGCTAAACATTTTGCGAGCTAGCAAGCGGGTAACATAATGCAGGAAATGTAAAGGCATAATGACAGAGGAAGAAGATGAGGCCGTTGAGAATATCAACATTTTTCTCAGACATATTATATGATTATGAAAAAAAACATTATACGACTAAAAATACAATATGTAAGGGATAATGTACAGCGAGCCGGTCGGGGTCTCTCATCGCCCTGAAGGGGATTCTTTCACAACAATGACCCGCTAGCTGTTAGGGATGCTAATTTTGAAAAATGTTCTTAACCGATAACTGACCCTCGTTAACCGATTATTAACCGACAAGATTTGTTCCTTGCATGCAGCGGTGTACCAGCTGCAGGAGCACAACAGATATTCGTTGATGGGAGTCCCCAGTTCACCCGTCCAGGAGCGTTAACTTAGTAGCCACGATGCTGCGTGTAGTTAACAGGACATGCAGCCACTTTCCCAGTAAAAGTCTCCACCGCACATTTAGTTTAGTTTAGCAGGTTGTCAGCTGTGTGTCTGCTCGGCGTAACGATACTTTGTCTGCCCGGCATAGCTTTAGGGAGTGGCCAACAAACAGTGTGTATTTGTGCTACGTTAGCAGCTCTAGCATTGCATTGACTGTGTGTGTGTGTTGGCGTTGAGTGTGAGTCACAACTCGTGAACTCTGAGCTTTCAGAAACTTTCCACTTACGAGGTCGTGGATACGACAAGAGGGGGGTGTTCTTCTCATGAACACGGCCCCATTTGAAGGCACCTTATGAGCAAGCGGGTCAAAGTTCAAGGCACAATTGTCTGATGAAGTTGTATGCATACTGCATTCAACAGTATGTACTTTGTAAGGGCAGCTGCAGTATGTACTAAGAATACAAATAAAAAGTATAAGTTTTGGAGCGCAGCCACAGAAAGTTGCTTCACCATCATCGTTAACCTCAGCCCTCTGCCCCGGCACTAGCTTTCAACACTTCATGTTGAGGTGTGAAATTCTCATGAGACTTTTAGAAGAGATGTTTTTATTTATATTTCTTATTTTTTATTAAATACTTATCAGAAAAATATCAATATGTTGGTCTTAGAAATGCTCTGCGACGCTGTCAACATTCTGAGTCCTGAAACAGAAATGAAAAGCTGTTTCAAAACTGGAATTTAAAGCCAGTTTTACTTCCTGTTTTTTTGGGTTACGTTCTCAAACAGAGAATGGGGGTGTGGTTAATAGTCAGACGTTATTCATTACCATGGCATCCACATTGCATCGTTTTTCAACCCAGTTTAGATGAATTTACTGACCACAAATGACACAAGCCAGTTTCACATGTTGAAACTGTGGAAAACTTTAAATACCTCGGTACAGTTTTGGACTCCCAGGTGAGCTTCTCTGAAAATACAGAGTATGTTTTCAAGAGATGCTCACAGCGACTTTATCTTCTAAGGAAACTTAGTGACCTCGGTGTCAGTCAGCAGATCTTAGAATTAGTGTATAAAACTATAGTTAAGAGTGTTTTAACCTTTCGCCTTCCTGCCTGGTACGGTCACCTGAACTGTAGATATAAGAATAAACTCTCTAGGATTGTGTCAGTAGCAAGCAGAACAGTTAGTAAACCCCAAAACGCCTTGACTCAACTCTTTACAGAAAGGAAGAAAGTGAGGAGCATCCTGGCAGATAGCTTCCATCCTCTCTTCAGCCAGTCGGGAGGCGCTATAGAGTCCCTCTGGCAACTAAAAATGTGTTTCCTTCAACTAGTGTCATGAATATTCTTACCTAAACAAAGTGACTGAGCAGATCTGAGCCACAGACACTGACATGAACTGTTTTAATGTGTAACATGACCTGTCTTTGTGTCCGTTTTTTACTATCTGCTGTCTGCTTTTTTTAATGTTGTTGTTTCTTGTGTTTGGTGAGCCGATGACAAATTTCCACTCTGGTGGACAATAAAGATTCATTGTATTGTATAGAAATGCCGAAAATACACCGGAGGACGGCTTTAAACTCAATCTAAAAACCTACATTTCAAAACTCGCCCCTTGAAGGTGTGAAAATAGCCTCAACTAGATATAGACACACACACACACATACAGGTATAAAACCAGACACTCACATTGTACTCCTGATCCAGAGTCCCTGGATCCACAGTCCTCAGAGTGGACAGCAGGGAGGACAGCAGCTCCATGTCAACAGCTGATCCCTCTGACTGTCTCTCCGTCTGTCTGTAGGGTTTCTCTCTCTTTACCTCGGTCTCAGTTCTGTTAATAATTTAACTGCAGGTCACTGAGCACCTCCCTCTCTCTAGAGCACAAGGAGGAAGTGTGAAGAAACTTTGAATGAAATAACAGAAAGTTCAGAACGGTAAACTCGGTTACTTCACTGAGTTTTAATGTGTCAGAGAGACATATTTCCTTCTTCAGGACGACATGAAGCAAACCGTCAGACACCTTTAGACACACTGAGGGAGATCTAAATGAGTTCCACCTGTGTGTGTCTGCAGGCAGCGCGTAGAGATAGATATACAAGATAGGAACCCTAGGTTCTCCTTCAATGTGAAAGATGGAACGCAGCAACAACTAGGCCACTCAAAGTGCTTTACAGAAGATATACAGACATTAAGATAAGATATTAGAGGAGCGGAGACACAAAAGTACCTGAGTTGGGGTTCGATCCCCTCGTCTCCACTGGACCATCGTCACCATCTACATTAAGAAGCACAGAGAGAGAAACAGGATCAGACTGAGAAGGGTCACTTTTTCATCTTTTTGTCAATTTACAATTAAGATGCAAATTTGATAATTCATGGATTTTATTTGGCATTTTCATCTTTATGTTACGCTTCCCCGTCGACGGTCAGGACAGCTTTATCAGCTGTAACTGCCGTGTGAGAGCAGTGCAGAGCGACTGAAACAGAGTATTTTTACTGTGTTATATTAGTAGTTTTACTGTGTGGTATTAGTACTTTTACTGCAGTAGAGGATGTGAATATGTCCTCCTATCAGTACTTTTACTGCTGTAGAGGATGTGAATATGTTGTACTATCAGTAAGTATCAGTACTTTTACCGCAGTAGAGGATGTGCATATGTTGTACTATCAGTATATCAGTACTTTTACTGCAGTAGAGGATGTGAATATGTTGTACTATCAGTAAGTATCAGTACTTTTACTGCAGTAGAGGATGTGAATATGTTGCACTATCAGTATATATCAGTACTTTTACAGCAGTAGAGGATGTGAATATGTTCTGTATCAGTAGAACAGGAGGTGACTCTGCAGTCGACTCCATCAGTCTCAGTTTCACTAACAGGACAACATTGACCTCCAGTGGTGAGAAGATGAACTGCAGCTGTGTGAGTGTCTGAGCAGAAACACAGATCAGTGAATCTGAACATCATATAAATATTAAAGATGAAATATGGCTAAATAAGATTGTCCTCACTATCATAAATTCCACTAATGTAATTTCTCTCCTTGTAAATCTATTTAAAAGGGACTGTTTGTAACTTTTTACAAGTATAAACCACCCGGGTCGGTGTCCCATGGGCGCTCGCAAATGCACGCTTGCGTGTGGCTACACTGTTCAGACGAGACTCCAACACAAACTACATGGAAGCACCAAAACCGCAAAGTTCTATCTAGTGAAGCCCGTCTTGCAAAACAGTGTTGGCCGCGGTCAGAGGGCGCGGGGGAGACCGTAGCTTTGCTCTCCAGGGCCGGAGTCTCTGCTGTACTCTGCTCCTCTGCCTGCCTTCACTCAGCTCGCTCCACCTCACGTGCATGCGCGCACACTACACACTGCAGAAGAGTTAGTTTAGCTCTGAGAATATCTAGTGAATGTGCAGTGGACGTTTGTGCAGAAATAAATGCTGCAGCTCCCCAGACCAACAGAGGTTTTCCGTTTCTTGTGAAGTGACGGGGCTCAGCAGCAAGAAACGTTATCGTCTCCAACCGGGTGCCGGTGTCTCCCCTGTTCCCTCCGGCCGCGGTCGGGATGCTGAAGCAGGAAAAGCCAACACTAGGATCAGCATTAATTCATGGAGAGACCTTTGTCTGGTCAGCTAACATTACTGCCAAGCAGCTGAAATATAGAGTGATATTGTGGTTTTAGCTGACGTGTGTCGCCTCACTGTTTTGAGCGATGCACGTTCATGTCTATTTAGAGCGAGCGCAAGTGCGAGCCCGACGCTGACTTTCGTTGACTTAACGGCCACAGGTGTCGCTGTTAACAAGCATTTCTGATTCTTACAAACGGTCCCTTTAAATGTGTCCTGTAAAGTTGAATAGTGACTTTTCTTGACACGACTTGTTTCTATCAGTGACCAGAGGAATGAAACCGAGAGGAAACGTCATCATGTCTGTTAATCCACACGTCACTTTCAGGTAACATTAACCTCAGAGGATCAGATTAATCTAACGTAACAAGTTTCTTCAGTTTTGATAACCAACTAGAAAAACTCCAAATTAATCTTTGCTTTTTACTACAGAGGGAAAAAAAAATAATTTTCAATAAACGGTTACAGAAGATATTTGTCCATAAAGATCTGATAAACTATACATTTAACAACCTTTCAAATTAAAGTCTATAACTTGTTGTTGACGTGATATGAACATGTGATCTGTATCTCTTATCTGAATCAGGAACTGTTTCTATCGATGCAGCTGCTCTCTGTAGTTTTTAGGAGGAAATAGTGACTTTGTTGGGGACTATTTTCAGCGGCTAATGATTTAAATAAGGGCTATTACGTACCGGGAAGTTGATTTACCTAAAAAAACAAAACATCCTCTGATTTACAGACATCTCTTTGTACATCCATGGCTACAGACTCATTTGCGTTTTCAGTCCAAAAAGGCGGAAGCGTTACTGCAGCGCCATCTGGCGGCTGTTGTCAAAATAGCACCAGAGTTTGGCCTCTTTGCTTCTAAACCCTTTGGTTCTAGTACGGGAGTTTATGATTCGGACCCTCAAACAGAAGAAAGTGAGGAGTCGCCAAAGTCTGTCGTCACCCTGAAAACATTTTCTCACTGTGAAGTTGGTTAAATTCTCACTCTCTCAATCTCTCACACACTCACACACTCTCTCTCACACACACACACACACACACACACACGCACACACACACACACACACACACGCACACACACACAGAAAAGTGGTGTCATCAGTATTCGAGTCAGATGTGTTTCTTTCAGTGAACTCAGCTGGCTCTGGTTCTGAGTAAAACCACCACCACACCACCAGGGGGCAGCAGAACTGAGTGTGTGTTTAAATGTGTGTGTGTGTGTGTGTGTGTGAGAGAGAAAGTGCCAAAAAGAGCAAAAGAAAGTATGCATGCATGATTGTGCAGACAAATGTGTGTATTTGTGTGTGTGCCAACCTTGTTTGTATGCTTGTGTTTGCAGGCTTGTCGGTGTGTGTGTGTGTGTGTGTGTGTGTGTGTCCTGACAAAGGCTCCATCCAGCCATACTGCAGAGGGCTGCTGGTTCCCAGAGACCCTCAGAGCTCCAGGACGCCCAGTCTCTCTGCTGCCTGCAGCCCAGACACAGCAGCCCCGACACGGACACGGACCCTCACCCTGCTCCCCCCCTCCACCTCCTCCTGGAGCTCCAGCGCCTGTTTGGATTACTAATGGATGGAGTCGAGTTTTAAAGTGGGAAACTTTAAAAGGAGTATCGGGAGTTTAATGAGAAGAGAAGAGAAGGTGAAAGCAGAGGACGCCTTCATCTCGTCTGGACTACAAACTTATTAAAAAATCTGGTGGACGTCTTAACAAACATCAGCGTGTCTTCGTCATTTAGAAACTTTGGAAGAAGTCTAATAAACAGCTGCCGACTTTGGCGTAATTCAACCAACATTGTTCCTGGAAATTTCGACTTTGTCATCATTTTCCAGGAACTCTGAACTAGTCCTGCAGCTTACTGAGAGGTTTCGGAGACTTTGCCAACATCAGGTTGATCATTTTGTTCCTGAATATCGGGACTTTTTGGAACCATTTTTTGGAATTTTACTGAAGCTCTGCACTATTATTCGTCGTCACGTCCTTTAAAGCACAAAAAAAAACAGTTCTGGTTTGAATCTACCGAATTCAAGCCAATCTTTTGCATTGAAAATGTGCATCATGGCCCCGTCTGTCGGTCTGTGGCTGTGTCTGTACCTGCCACTGCTGTTTACGGACGCAAAGAGTGTCGGGCAACACGACAGTCAGAGCGACGGCGTCGTCAAACTGGAACCCCTTTGGGTGACCAAGCAGCTCAGGACCGGGGACGACACCAACGCCCCCAACCAGAGCCTACCCCTCCCTGAGATGTTGGATTTAGACGCGGACCGGAACCGCCGCCTGGCCCGTGGCACTGACGAGGAGGAGCAACAGTCCACCTTCAGCCAGTCCTTTGAGAACGACTCGGTGACGCCGCCGCAGGCCACCGAGTTCGCCAACGGGACAAAAGTAGGAGCAGGGGACAACGGCGATCATGATCACCATGGAAATGCCACCAGCTCCGACCATGACCCTCCAGGACTCTACAACCCCTTCTACCCGCTGGCGGACAGCTCGTATGCAGCCTACGCAGTGCTCTTCCTGGCCGGCCTGGTGCTGGCGGTGGGCGTGGTAGGAAACATGGCGGTCATATGTATCGTCTGGAACAACTACTACATGAGGTCCGCCTGGAACTACCTGCTGGCCACTATGGCGTTCTGGGACTTCCTGGTCCTGGTGCTCTGCCTTCCTGTGGTGGTCCTCAACCAGCTCTCCCATAGGAGGATCCTGGGTGACATCACCTGCCGCATGGTGCCTTATATGGAGGTGGGTGGGGCTTGTGTTGAAGAATTAGGGGGAAGAGGAAGTCAGTGAGATTGGTTGAGACTGATTCTGTGTTTTTGTGGTATAAATACTTTAAGTTCCAACATGTGCTGGGTTAAATGCGTTCATGGGATTTGTCCTGAGGGTGGCGCGAGAGAGTAAGTTCATAAACTGAAAATAGAAAGGGTTCATCTTCTGAGGAGCCTGAAGGAGTTCAGAGTTATCTCTGTGATGAACTGGTTCTTAGACTTTAATATTTTTGCACACAATTGAAAAGTTTGTTCTGAAAAGGTGGCAGGTTGTGCTCATCCACCGTTCGTAGCTATACCTACAAAAATTAATGCACTGTAATCAATATATCCCACAAAATCAATTTGTATGCCAAGTCATAGTCAAGTCAGCACACTGACACACTGACAGCTGTTGTTGCCTGTTGGGCTGCAGTTTGCCATGAAATTATTTGAGCATATTTTTTATGCTAAATGCAGTACCTATGAGGGTTTCTGGACAATATTTGACATTGTTTTGTGTTGTTAATTGATTTCCAATAATAAATATGTACTAGGGCTGTCAATCGATTAAAATAGTTAATCACGATTAATCGCAAATTAATCTCACATTTTTTATCTGTTCAAAATGTACCTTAAAGGCAGATTTATCAAGTATTTAATATTCTTATCAACATGGGAGTGGGCAAATATGCTGCTTTATGCAAATGTATGTATATATTTATTAATTGAAATCAATTAACAATACAAAACAATGACAAATATTGTCCAGAAACCCTCACAGGTACTGCATTTAGCATAAAAAATATGCTCAAATCATAACATGGCAAACTGCAGCCCAACAGGCAACAACAGCTGTCAGTGTGTCAGTGTGCTGACTTGACTATGACTTGCCCCAAACTGCATGCGATTATCATAAAATGGCCATGTCTGTAAAGGGGAGACTCGTGGGTACCCAGAGAACCCATTTTCATTCACATATCTTGAGGTCAGAGGTCAAGGGACCCCTTTGAAAATAGCCATGCCGGAAAAAAAAGTGTTTTGTGAGGTCACAGCGACCTTTGACCACCAAAATCTAATCAGTTCATCCTTGAGTCTAAGTGGATGTTTTTGCCAAATTTGGAGAAATTCCCCCGAGGCGTTCCTGAGATATCACGAGAATGGGACGGACATATATGTCCCTACAGACGGACGTAGAGACAAACTGAAAACATGATGTCTCCAGCCACGGCGATCGCTATCGCCGGCGTGAAGGCATAAAAACAAACTGCACCCAGCAGAGACTAGAGAGTCAGTCGCCATGGTGACCTGTTACTATGTCTGCTGGAACGTCCTGCTGCTGCTTTCAGAGTTTGACAGGAACAAATTTGGGGTGAAACTGTGTTTGTATGATTTGTAACCCCGTGTCTCCAGCGGCCATATTGGAGGTCTTCAGTTCAGAGAAGAGTTGACAGAGCTTCGGTCTGTCTTAGCAGAACTGAACAGCCCTTACCAAAGAGAAGTTTATTCAAGTGTGCACTTCTATTGAATTTAAAATAAGAGAGTATACTTTCAGTTTACTTTTTATGTACTTATCAGAGATGAACTTATCAAAAGTGTTCTTAAGTTTACTTAGCCTATACTGACAAGTATGCAGAAAAGTCTAAGTATACCTGGATAATACTAACAAGTATACAGAAAAGTCTAAATATTCTTGCCTTATAGGCCTACAGAAAAATATACTTGGCATGCAGTTGTGCTTACTTTTTGATAGAGTAGCCTATTAAAGTGTGTGAGAGTTTGTAAACAGATGTTTTGATATGAATTTACTTCAATTCATCAGGAATTTTGTATGTTTTTGAGTTCTCCGTTCACCGTGGAGGCATGTGTGAAAAACTAATTTTATTTATCTTTCTTATCATCACAAAATGTCCAGTCAAATAGCAAAAGTCTCTTTAAGTAATACATAAATCATTGGCTAAGTACTATCAGTATACCTTTAGTATAGTTTAGTACAAAATAAAACTTAGATGTAAATTAGTAGTGTACTCAAAGTTTACTATTCTTACACTTAAAAGTATACTTTTATAAACTAAAAAATGGGCTAATTTAGCCCCAGGAAGAATTGAAGTAGTACACTTACAATTATACTGCTAGTACATTGATATTAAAAACAATTAAAAGGATTAAAGAACATGAGGGAAGTAAATATAGTCATGACTTATTTTCTTATGTGATTTCAGAAGCACTGGGTTTTACTAAATATGCGTCTGTGAAAAGTCATACAGAGAAAACCATTTTAGGAAATTACTGGGCCTTTTATTTAAAGAAATGAAACTATATATTTGTGAGGTGTTTTTATAGATTCGCGTCTTCAGCAGGAACCAATGAGGACTGCTGAGCTGAGAGCCACAGACAGCAAGTCACACAGTATTGTGAGACAGACTAACACGTTGTTGGTTTGGGTCTGCACATGAGATTTGTTGACTATAAGGCAAGTAAGGGATAATGTGCAGCTAACTAGACTTCTGCACCTCCTCATGGCTCTGTTTTCAGGTTTTCAAAAAATCTAGCCCGTGACGGGAGACTTTGACCAATCACAGGTAATTTCCTATTGGCTGTGCTCCGGCTGGTGGGCGGTGCTTGGTATTTCCTCAACTGATCTCAACATGGCCACCGGGGTCACAAACTTTCTCATTTTACAGCTAAACAGTACACTACAAGATGATTCTGAAAACATTTGAGGAGAGAAATAGGCAGAATAACAGAATATTAATTAATATTTGATCAGCACTGCCTAGTTTGACCGTTTGATTGGAGTTTGTGAGTGATTGACAGCTGCTCAGAGACGGTAGGCTCCAGCTTGGCTCTGATTGGTTGTTTTCCTCCCGTCTGTGAAATCTAGCAGATGCCATTAGGAGCCTTTTCTTTTTTTTTTTTAGCAAAAAAGCATTGCTACAAGAAGCATGTGAGCTGTATAATCTGGGTTAGCTTCACGGCACATGTAATGTCTGGACAGACTATGGTCTTTTCGGTCATGGTGGCCCTTTTCAAAAGCTTTGGCACAGAGATATGACATTTCATACCGTGTAAGTTGACATGATGATCAAGCAATATTCAAGCTAAAATTTCCAATCTCTTTCATTTCAATCACAGACTCTTTTGGTTCTGTATTCTTTAATACCAGAGCCGGACCGAGGGCGCGACTCAGAGAAAAAGTCGCAATTACAAATCTGTATGCTGCTTCAGCACCAAGGACAGCGCCATGGATTTATCACTACAGAGCACAACTAGGCTACTGATGTTTCAGAGCCATGATCGGGGCCATAGATTCTAACTTACTGATATTTCAGAGTCATGATCGGGGCCATAGATTCTAACTTACTGATATTTCAGAGCCGTGGTCGGGGCCATAGATTCTAACTTACCGATATTTCAGAGCCGTGGTCGGGGCCATAGAGTCTAACTTACTGATATTTCAGAGCCATGGTCGGCGCCATAGATTCTAACTTACTGATATTTCAGAGCCATGGTTGGCGCCATAGATTCTAACTTACCGATATTTCAGAGCCGTGGTCGGGGCCATAGAGTCTAACTTACTGATATTTCAGAGCCATGGTCGGGGCCATAGATTCTAACTTACCGATATTTCAGAGCCGTGGTCGGGGATAAAAAAAAAACTGAACAAGACATGAAAACTACATAGATAAGCTAACTGACCTCCGTCGTCGCTCTCTCCTCCTCGTCTCTGCAGGCCGTGTCTCTGGGCATCACCTCCTTCACTTTGTGCGCTCTGGGCATCGATCGTTTCCTAGCCGCCACCTCCTCGTCCCAGCCAAATACTCGGCGGGTGGAACGCTGCCGCACGGTGCTGCTGAAGCTGATACTGGTGTGGCTCGCCGCTCTGATGCTGTCCAGCCCCGAAATCTTCCTGTGGCAGCTGAGCCAGGCCGTGTCCCCGTCCACCGGCCGGCTGGTCGACTCCTGCACCATCACCCCCGCCTCCCCTCTGTCCCTCTACCTGCCCGACTCCCTCCACTCTCTGTTGCTCAGGTATCACCAGGTGAGAATATATACAAGTACTTCATTGTCAATAAGTATTGACACTACCAGAAAGTACAATAATGTCCAAAAACTGCACCACAGACTATTACAAACAACTAAAGTACTACAAAGTATTTCTGTAAGGTAATCAGATTACTGCTGTATTCTGTTTCAGGGACGTATGTGGTGGTGTTTTGGCTGCTACTTCTGCCTCCCCATCCTCTTCACCATCCTCTGCCAAATGGCCACCCGCAACGTCAACAGTGACTCCAGCTCCGCCCAAAAGCAGCGTAACCAAGACGACCGCTCCTCCAATCAGAAGCGTCATCAGCACCAGGCGGTGGAGCGGCAGCTGAACTGCACACTTTTGGCGTTAGCGGTGGTTTACGGCGTCTGCGCTCTGCCCGAACATGTCTGCAACATCACGCTGGCCTACACGCACATCACCGTCTCTGAGGACACGGCCGCCATGCTGGCACTATTGCATCACTTCCTGCTGTTCTTCAAGTCATCGGTGACGCCGGTGTTGCTGCTGTGTCTGTGTAAGGTAGGTCAGAAGTTTACTGGATCAGAGTCAGGAAACATCATGAATCATTCTTACTTGACCCATACCCCAATACCTGTAACGTTAATGAGCAGGGGTGCTCACAACCCACCCATCTCCTAAATATAACATTCCCATACAACAAAACAGCAATCTCAATTACGTTTGGAAGGAAACATATTTTGTCGCGGATTACGTTTGTCTTTGACGACTCACAAATACGTTTGCAAGTCGGTGGACGGCGCAGGACTTCCCCGTAGGTGACCGCTGTTCATGTCCCGTGTGAAACATAGTCATTTTAAGCCCAGATAAGATGCAAATCAGCATTGGCTTGCTGCACGCACATTGGCACTTGAGCATCATGTGTGAACTGTTCAAAGACGCAAGCCACTCGTTGTCCGGTCTGGGAGTTGTCCACGTTTTATTCAGCATTCGGTTGTACTTAGCTCCACCCTCTGGTGTCTCTTCTGGTTGCCAAAAACCAAGATGGCGATGGCCAGAAACAAAGATGGCGACGACTAAAATCCAAGATAGCGATAACCCAAAAACCAAGATGGCGACGGACAAACCAAGATAGCGACGGACAGAAACAAGATGGCGACGACCAAAAACCAAGATGGCGACGACCAAAAACCAAGATGGCGACGACCAAAAACAAAGATGGCGACGGACCAAAACCCGAGATGGTGACAACCAAAAACCAAGATGGCGACGGCCAGAATCAAAGATGGCGACGACCAAAAACCAACAACCAAAAACCAAGGGGGCCACGGACAGAAACCAAGATGGCAACAACTAAAAACCAAGATGGCGACGGAAAAAAAAACAAGATGGTGACAACCAAAAACCAAGACAGTGATGGCCAAAAACCAAGATGGAGATGGCCAAAAACCAAGATGATGACGGCACAAATTGCCAAACTCGAGGCTTCAAAACGGCAGTACACGAACCAATGGATGACGTCACAGTGACTACATCCACTTCTTATATACAGTCTGTGGCTACAAGTCATTTTTAATGGAAGCCGGTGACATTAAGCTACAAACCTGCGCTTGCTACAAATAAAAGTTGAGCTGGCATCAACTGTTTTCAGTGCTCCAACAACAATTCCGGTTCCCTTCGGTCTAAAAAATGAAAGAAAAACATACTCTTGCCGTTTAGCCAGTTCCCAGTCAACTAGCGCTCTAGCAACACTTCAACGGCGACTCGGTGACAACGCTTGCCACGCTGTAGCTTTGTCGCTTGTAGTGCGAACGTAGCATTAGCCAGCACTGACCTGCATGTCGTTGTGTTTCAGGCTCTCGGCCAGGCCTTCATGGACTGCTGCTGCTGCTGCTGTCAGGAGTGTCAGCCAACCACGGCTCAAGGCTCGCCGAGCTCCGCCCAGGTCAAACTGAAGGCAGCCAATGAGACGTCCATCTTCTTTGACAAGGCTAAAGACACGTCGGCCATCTTGTCCATCTCAAGCTAGAGCCACTGGTCCCTTTTTAACCATCAATCCATCATCTCCTCTTCCATGAATCAACCTGTCCATGCATTTCTTCTTTTTACTCTTCAACACGGTTTCTCTTCCATCCTTAGTTTTCGTTAACCCATCAGTTTCCTTTTCAGGAAAACTTGTGGATCATCTTTTCTTTTTCTTTCTGTACTCTCCTCCTCTTCCAGAGTTTCCATTTGTATGATATTCCTCTATGGACACAGAGTTACCCCGTCCAGCTTCCTGCAGGAAGTGAAGTTTAATCTGTAGTGAGATTAGAAAAGTTGCTGTACTTGCACAACCAGCTGTTGTAAAAGCAGGAGCCTGTTTCAGGACTCTCCAAACGGACTCTTCCCTCCAACTTCCTGCTGTGATAATGTATGATATGAAAATCCTGGATGTCTTCTTTGGTTGGTCTGAAGCTGAAGATTTCATGTGTTTTATGGGAAAGTAGCAGATACATAAAGGCTTAGCAGCAGGTTAAACCCCTCAAGGCAGCTTGGTGGAGAACATGATGAAGCTGCTTTAAAGCTCTAAAGATCATTTAGAGTGGTCGCAAACTGCGCCTGTGGTCAAAATATAAAAACAATCAACCAATCAGAGCTTTGTTGGTGGAGATACGAATGCTCTTTATCTGCTAACTATGGATTAGATTGATGCAGGTTGTCGTAAAAGTCATTTCTACAACTTGTGTGTTTCTGTGAAGAATGTGCAGCTTCATGAATGTTTCTAAAAGGGAAGGAAGTGGGGGAGTGGGGGAAGAGAGGAGATCTGAAGAGTATTCGAACAGGACTCGGACCCCGTTCAGACCTGGCACTAACATGCCTCCTGAGTGACCCAAACGTGGACAGCTTTAAGTACGTCTGTTCACACCTGTGATTCGATCTCACTTCCCCGCTATATATGCAAATAAACACGTAGTAAACACATGGCTAAAACAGCAGGCGTGTGATGTAATATTGCATAAATGTCAGTAGTAATATCCTACATATTCGGAAATTTGGGTATATTTTATTAACATCAAAATAAATGGTTATTGTACCGGTGGTCCCCGTGGACCTCCGTGCTGCCAGCACCGCCGCCTTTGCCAGACAACAACGGGTACAGATCTCCAACAGTATGATAATAATGCCCTTTGCATGCCTATAAATAAGATATATTTTAATAAAACAAGTGTTCGCGTCTGTCTGTCTATTCACATGTGGAGCTAAGTGAGAGCCAGCGGATCCCAGTGGAACGTTAGTTGAGTAGGCGGTCCTTCAATGTGGTCCATGACACATTCACTACACACTGCTAAAAGAATGTGGCCCAGACCACCTCCGACTGTGGTCCGAAAGATCCGCTCTCAATGCGTCTTGAATGCGTTCACACCTGTACTTAGAGCTGTCCGATCACTGAGGACGCATGTTAATACCAGGTCTGAACGGGCCCTTAGACCTCCTCAGTACTGAGGTGGTCTCTTTGTACAGAAAGTTAAACTGCGTAGGAAGTTTTTAAGAGTATTAATATGTCTTTAGCACAGTGCTTTCAGTCAGACTATCAAACAACTAGAACAAACGAAGAAACAGAAGATATGAATAGCTTATTTTAATGCTAGATGTATAACTAATTACATCTTTATATGAAGGGAAGTGAGATAGTTATTTTTTATGTCACAAGAATGTTTATGCCTTTGTAATGTTCGGTGTCACAATTCACATAAGTATGTGTCAGAGCCGATTGTGCCTTAGTGTCTCCTCAGCTCGGACTGTCAGCGTCTGAATCAACAGATACTGAAACTAACTTTACATTCACACTGTGAGCAGCTCGTTCAAACTGTTTCTCCAAGGGAGTCTTGATCTGCAACTATAAGTTTTCACCAAAAGCTAGAGGTGTTTAGCACAACGTATCTTTAACACTGAATCATCACTTTTTATTAAAAATTCCCAACTACCGATCGAACTAGGGATGTCGGAAGAACTGATACTTTGGTACCAAGTCGATGCCAGAATTCTGAAAACATGACGGTACTTGTTTTTGTACAGTACTGCAGGTACCATACCGTCAGGGCTCGAGACTAATGGCGTCCCGTCGTCGATAGAAAAATGTCCCTGATAATGGTACATTGTGAACAACAAATCTGTGTTGAAATCGGCAGGAGAGCTAGTTAACGTTAGCTGAGGTTACATTGAGTTACAGTATGATGCATTCAAGCTCTGTTCAGCAAAAATGAGTATTGGGCGAAGGTAAATTATAACTTTATCATATTCAAATATAATCTTGTAAAATTTAGTTTTTGGCAAGAAACTTGAGGTGGATCATCAGGGATTAATAAATATTAAAGGAGTGGATGTTGAAGTACATGAGATTTATTGTATTTCTTTTTTACCGTGGTATCGAATTGGTATCGAGAATCATTGAATTTTTTTGGTATTGGTATCAACTACTAAGTTTCTGTTATTGTGACATCCCTAGATCGAACATTAGAAAAAAATCGAACATTATCTGCACTCCATCTTGGGTCGATGCTAAAATTCACTTTCTGTCTGACCCACAGCGCATCCGCCTGCCCTGTCAGTAAACTGCTATCGTTCTCTTTGCTGATGCAAAAATGGAGCAAAAACTAGCAGACGTTTGTTTCCATGATTATCTGCTAGTTTTATCCTCTAGAGATAACACGCACCACATCTTGAAAAAGGAAGGAATTTTGTTGAATTTCAATAACACAGTAAAAAGACAGTGTGCAGGTAAAAACAATTGTGATAAATGGTGAACTAGTAAAGATTTGACCAAACACATCGTTTGAAGTCACTCTTATCACCTTATATAATAACCCACAGGTGGACCATTGTTAAAATCTTACGGACATTCATACAACTGGTTTATATTTGATACACAGCACTTTGACAGTGATCATGTTTTTATTTGGGTTCCTATTTACAGGGAAATATGTTTGTGTCCAATCTAGCAGCCAAGCTTTCACATGCTGTTTTTCTTTTTCACAATAATTGGACAAAAGACATGAGACATACTAACAGCTCAAGTCCCACTGGTGTCGTGTTTTGAGTTTATTGTAAATGTGAACAAAGTTGACATTAAGTGTCTGGCTTCTCTTTCATAACGTTTTAATAAAGGGACAGTCCACACGAAACAAATTAACTTTAGTGCCTGTCTTTTAGTTTTCTTTCAAAGTATCTCTGCAGGTTGTTTTTATCTTGTGAATAAACCAACCGATCGGATGTAGAGGTGGTAATTTATAAATAAAGCTGTGTAATTTAAACTGCAGTTGTCTGGAAAACTCATTGATGCAATAATGATGGTATTGACCGAGCTGAGCTGATCCCCTTCTGCCACATTCTGCAATAGAGCTACAAGTGTGTGAAGATATATTGCGGGTGTCCATGGTTCTGGAAGTAAAGGGGATTTTTCCCCATAGATGTAGGCTGTATTGAAAACCGCCTACTACATACTACTGAGGAACGCAGTATGCAGCATACAGTACATACTGCATACTGCGTTCCTCAGTAGTATGAAACGGTTGAAGTGATGTATTTTGCAGCATGCTAGGTCAGGCTTTAGCCTTTAAACAAGCTCTTAAAGCACTGGACAAAAAAACAAACTTGTACCACTATTGCAATGTTATGTTAAATTATGACTTTTTTTTTGTTTGTTTCCTTTATAAAATACTGCAGGTTTAGCTCAACCACCCCTTAAACAATTTATCACGATGAAGTAAGACAAACAGGATCATCAACGAGGGGGAGACGGTAAATATAAAATAAAATTTACTAACTGCTTTTTCAGTTACAGCAACAAAACAGTGGACGGATCTCCCTACAGATATTAGAGTAATGTTAAAAATGTTTAATGTCTCTCTGCCCCGTCAGAGGCAGCTCTTTCCCGACAGGCGCTAGCTTGCTGTCACGGCAGTTTGTGGAGCTTCTAAACTCTGAAAATGTTGGAGCAAATGTTCGATTTGCCATCTAATACCGTTATTTCAAAATTTACACAGTTGATTTCTCAGATCAAGTGAAAGGTAAGAAAAAGGTTTTATTTCTCTGTAGAGTTCTTTCCATAATGTTTTCAGACACTTATAATAACAATCTGAGCCTGTCAGCGGCAAAAAAAAGCCCTTTTAGTGGACGTAAACTGGCGGTGAGGAGTTGCCCCGAGCGATTACATTACAGCCTGTTTAGCAGCTGCCGTCTGCAGCGTTCTCCCTTAATACTGGACCAATTTCAAAAATTGTTGTCCTCATTAGTCACTTAAACACAAAAACATGGAAAATAGGGTCCAAGTTGAAAAATGCTAGCTACTTTCATTGGAAAAGAGTTGGCAACACTGGGTTCAGTTTTTCGGCTGGATCATTTCTAAAAATCGAATGTACTCTTGCTAGTTTCTAAAGATCGCCCACTCTGCCTTTAATTGACTCAGATTTTGGCTGCAGCCGCCACATCAAGGCCAAAACACTGAATTAACCTTTTATGAGATAAAACACACAACAGGAATAATTGGTTTCATGGTAAAAAAAAAAAAAAAAAAAAAAAAGATTTTGAGAAACTCATTAAAGCTTTTTCTGTCTGTCATGTAGTTTGAACTGGTGTAAAGGAATCCTTCCTCCCTGCTAAGAGGAGAGGAGGATTTTCCCTCAGGAGAGCTGCTGCGCTGCATATCAATGACCTCACTACTGTCCTGTCGCCATGGGATACCAGCCCAAATTCACGTGTGAGAAAGAACACACACACGCACACACACAGTTAATTTAGAAACTCAAACTCTTTTCTAATCGATGTGAGCCTCTTTTCTTTCCCCCCGTCTTTGCCTGGTTACCCATGAAGGGGATTTACGAATTTAAAGGGAAGTTAGGAAAATGATGTTTTCTGTCCTGCAGAGGGACAGAAGACAGACAGACAGAAGATAGACAGGAGGGTAGAAGATATAATACCGACTGTCTTATATTTGGCCTAAAAAACGAAAGAGAACGACTCTGACCGTTTCTCTGATTCAGTTCCACCTGCAGCCCCAACAACATCGTTCCTCTTTATATAGAAGCAAAGAGACAAAACTCTGGTGTTTTTTTTTACAACAGCCACTGATGCTGAAAACTCTTATTATATTTATAATAGTTTATTGTTCAACACGGGCCATTTCGGTAGAATATGACAACAGCAGAGAAATAATTTTGTTTTACTTTCGTAAGGCACTTTTTATGTAGTCCGGTAGTCACTTTCAGTCCAAAATGGTGGAACCGTAGCACTGATGTTGCAATGGAACGAACAATTGACTTTCACTTCTTGGCAATATATGTTCTTTCTACCTAAGTGGTTGTGTTGCTTAAACCTAACTTCCTGTGAAAACAGAAGTTTATTTTGAAAGGACACTATGCATGTAACGAGCGTTTATTGACACGCCGTCCCCGGTCCGTCCAAAAGTAATGCTAGAGGGTTACCCCGTGCGTCGGTGGCGCTGACCAAGCGGCGGTATTTCACAAGTCTGGAGTGAATAGGTATTCAAATAGGTAGTTAGTATTGCAAGTTCAGGTATTGGAAAATTTCTAGACAAAACCAGCAATTGTTGCGTCCAACGCACATTTTCTTTCCTGACGCCCAGCATCTGTCGGGTCGGGCTTTTATCGGGCTGATACTGTTTAGTCTGAACCCGGCATTAGAACGTCAAAAACTTTGGCACATAATTTTGACTCACTTTTTTGTCACTCTTAAGATTTAATCTACTTTTTTATTCTTTTCTGGCTGGAAATGAAGTAACATAAATAATTAGGTTAAGTGAAAAATAAGTTTGATATAATTTGAGTAAACGGACCGTTTGAATGTGATCTCAGCCCCGAAATGTGTCGGGGAATCAGGAGGAGAAGTGTAGAACCAGAGAGAGAGAGATTGATAGAGGAACAGAGTGTTTCAGGAGGCTGGTGATGTTGTTCTCATTAGTAGTGATGAGAGCTCACCCCTCTGATACAAACTACTGAACAGACCGCCTCTGTTCACTAATGAAGCCACACACACACACACACACACACACACACACACACACACACACACACACACACACACACACGCTGAGGCGACTAGACCGCCATTGGTCATGCGAGAACGTCTCTGGGACAGACTGGATGGGAACCAACTGCAGGCTGCGGTTACGTAACAGGAAGGTCACAGGTTCGAGTCCCACATCTATCCATTAGGTGGGTGTATGTTTCACATCCACTTCTCACTTAGTTATTCTTGAATTTTTGTAGATCTCCAGTGAATAGAGTGCTACAGAAATGAGTCCTAAAACCCAGAACTGCGTTAGCATTTTAGCACTTCCTGTTCCCTCGTCTGGAAGTCAATGGGTTTTTAGTTAGACTCCTGAAATAAGGTCTGTGGTTAACACAAGCTGAAGAGATTTTTACGTTTTGTTCTACAATAGGAATGAACGGGAACTCGCCTCCAACGCTTTATTCAGTTCTCTTTATACATCCATGGTCTCCATCTTGGTATTTGGTCATCATCATCTTGGTATTTGCCGTTGCCATCTTGGTATTTGCCCGTTGTCATCTTGGTATTTGGCCGTCGTCATGTTTGTATTTGGCTGTTGTCATGTTTGTTTTTGCCCGTCGCCATCTTGTCTTTTTCCAACCAGAAGTGACACGAGAGGGTGGAGCTAAGTACAACCGAACGCTGAATAAGACATTTTTAGGCGACCAAAAAGCTTATAATTAACTTTGATGAACTGAAAACACACTGTGAAAGAGTTAAAGTTGTAAGACAAAAACACGGACAACTCCCAGACCGGACAGCGGCGTGGTAGCAACCTGTCAATCACAAGGTGGTCATGCCCTAAAGCATCCCCTGCTTTATGGTCTATTTGACTCTAAATGGAATGCCGCAGCTGGGCTTACATTGGAGTTAGTTGAAAGCCCGGTTCATCACAAACTGTCGCTAAAAGATACCTCTTTGCGTCGGTTTCCGATGCCGAGGGGCGTTGCCCAACACATCAACGCTTTTTCAACAAAAAACACCTCAAGAAAGTGAAAACAGTTTTCCGTAAATGAGAAAGTTTTATTGAATTTTGCTTGTTTCCATCCAGCTTTTCTGATGCGGTACTTCGAAAGACGAATAAAAATACATTGATGGAAACACGGATTCTGTCTGTGTGAAAGTTTAACAGAAGTGTTCAACCTCTCGCTCAGCGTGTGAATCCCACCAATATGAAGCACCACTTGTCTACAAGTGTGTGTGTGTGTGCGTGTGTGTGTGTGTAACTTAGCCCTCTCATCAGCAGCACACTGTGAGTGAATGAAGAGCGACAAGTGTGTATTTTCTAGTGTGTGTGTGTGTGTGTGTGTGTGTGTGTTTCTCCCTGAACACAAGCTCAATGAACACAAACTAATCTGACCTGAATGTCTCACACACACACTCTCACACTCACACACACTCTCACACTCACGCACACACACTCACACACACACACACACACACACACACACACACACACTGAAAACCAGGAGCACAATGTTGGTTTTGTTCTGTGGGAAAACTGATGAGGGAAGGAATGAGTGGGGATGAGGAGGAGGGGGGTATTGTTGCCATGACAACGAGCATGGGGTCCCCGATGGAGAGCTAGGTTGACTCTCATTGGGAGCGAACACACACACACACACACACACTGGTGGGACCACCTTGTACTGCAGACAGGAAACACTGAGGCCTGTTTCTTTGTTGATTGGTATAAAAGTAGCTACACACACACACTCTTACTTCACACTATGAAAGAAAAGTTTTACCCACTTGTTGACAAGTAGCACATAGAGGAAAAAGGAGGGAGGGACGGAGGATGGATAGATGGAGTTAGACGGAGGGAGGTTTTATCAGTGCGATCACGTTAAAGCCAAATGACCAGCTTCTATTTTTTCCTCCTTTCGGTTTCTTTACTTCTTTTTTTGTCCGTCTGCTTTTGAGTCTCTGAGAAAGCTGAGCTCCACACGCTTTTTCTTTTTCTCTCCTCTAAACTGTCAATTAGCCACCTAAACCCCCTCCCCAAAAAAAACCTGAATGATAAGAGAGCTGTTGGTGTGATGTGACAAAACGTTCCTCTAGTGGCCATGTTGGAGGCCTTCAGCCGTTCACAGAGCAGCATTACACTACACTATACTGGAACATGATGATATATAATAATATATATAATGGTCTGACCCAAGAGTACTACACTTACTGAAGTACTGTACTTAATGTGTATTTAATGTGCGATTCATGTTGTGTGTTGTATATTTTAGTGTGTTATTACGGCTGTCAATCGATTAAAATATCTAATCATGCTTAATAACAAAATAATCTCACATTTTTTATCTGTTCAAAATGTACCTTAAAGGGAGATTTGTCAAGTATTTAATACTCTTATCAACATGGGAGTGGACAAATATGCTGCTTTATGCAAATGTATGTATATATTTATTATTAGAAATCAATTAACACAAAATAATGACAAATATTATATATCAAATATGCTCAAATCATAACATGGCAAACTGCAGCCCAACAGGCAACAACAGCTGTCAGTGTGTCAGTGTGCTGACTTGACTATGACTTGCCCCAAACTGCATGTGATTATCATAAAGTGGGCATGTCTGTAAAGGAGAGACTCGTAGGTACCCATAGAACCCATTTACATCCACATATCTTGAGGTCAGAGGTCAAGGGACCCCTTTGAAAATGACCATGCCAGTTTTTCCTCGCCAAAATGTAGCATAAGTTTGGAGCGTTATTTAACCTCCTTCACAACAAGCTAGTATGACATGGTTGGTACCAATGGATTCCTGACTGTAAATACTAAATATGTTTGAGTGTTGTAGAATACTGCTGCTGTTTTAAATTCATATTTAAAAGCCTTCAGTCAGTCTGTGATGATGATTGAACTGCTGAGCTCAGCTGCTGCTGAAGAAGAGACGAATTAGTCTGAATCAGACCCGAGAGCTGACCCCACACACACATACTGGAGGAAACACTGATGAGGTGTGTGTGTGTGTGTGTGTGTGTGTGTGTGTGTGTGCGTGTGTGTGTGTGTGTGTGCGTGTGTGTGTGTGTGTGTGTGTGTGTTTGCTGCCCCCTGCTGTCTCATTAGTCACTCAGCAGCTCTGAACCACTTTAATGTTGATTGATTGGATGGAAAAAAAACTCCAGTGCAGAAAACAAATACAGAAAATACAAAGTATTAAACAAGAGCCACAGTTTAAATGTTTTATGTTAAATTAAAGGTCTTATTCATAACATTTTCATGTAGACGAATATTCTTAAAATAATAATACATCCACAGAGCTTTTCCCAAAAAGAAAATGATTGTAATTGTGAATTAATCATTTTATTTTAAAATTTTGGCGAAAGACATCTGACCTTCGGTTCCCACTTCTAACACTTGTGAGCTAATAGTAAAACAACGTTGGTATCACGTGGTATCTCTGGGTAGTCAATTAGTGTGGGAAAAAAACGGATAAATGGCTGACATTGACGGTAAATGCCTGGCAACGACTTGTAAAACAATATCAAATCAATATGTATAAACTGATGTGTCACATATCTAACAAAGACTGTTATATAATACTCCTCAACCACAGAAAATACTGGACTCTAACTGGCAGGGAGTCGATAGTTAAAATGGAAATGATATATCATATATCAAACACTGCTCAGGTCAACAGCGTAGCCTACGTTAGACTGCAGGTTTTATGTTCATGATTAATAAATGATCTGCTACTAAACTTTCCTTTTATTATCCATTTAGGTCAGAAGAACAAATTCACATATTAAGATTCAAATTTCTTTCAAACTGATAGATTTTCCAGTTTCATCTCCATTTTGTTGTTTTCTATAACAAGTGTGTGTTTTTGGTTTCGACCATTTGGACTCAAATAAAAGAAAGTTGTTTTTCTAAATAATATTAACAATATTCTAAGTAAACATTAATTATTGAGAATACATTTCATATGATGAATAATTCAAAACAAAGATGAGGAATGTTGTTTAATAATAATAATAGATTAAACTTATATAGCGCTTTTTATAGATCTCAAAGACGCTTAACACATTCGGGGGGAAAACGGTGTGAGACAAACAAACAGGAGACGAAAGACAAAAAACGGCGACATACACAGGCATTTCTCCATAGTATTTAATTAGTATCATACACAAGCATGTTTCTATTAAAACACATTATATCAACTGAATCAAACAATAATGTACAAACAGGTTCAAACTGACCGTCTCAGCGCGTTCACTCTGCACGTACAAACCTCGACGCTTTCGCCACCAAAACTACAGGATCAGCAACAAAACCAGAGACATCCAGTCACAACGCTGCTGATCAGTTTTAGTTTAAACTAATCTCCACATTTAAGGTTGTTTTTTAGTTTATTTTGGTTGTTCAAACTCAAAATTTTAAATTCAAACAAAAATGGGTAAACTCCATCTGCTGAAGAAGATTGTGTGTTAAGATTGAAAGCACCAGAACGGCTACTAAATGGAACTTGTGGTGAGTTTGTCCTCACCATCGGCCTTTTCCGAGCTGGTTTATTTTTTACGACAGGTTGTTGTTTTTAAAATGACCATGGTCATTCAAAAGATAAGACTGTAATCTAATAATAAATATATTAAATGTATATTTACTAGCAGTCTGTGAAAGAATAACAAGCGGTTTAGTCGTAAAGAAGATCTTTTCAAAAGGTCAAAGGTTTCCAGTTTCATCGGGTTCAATATGGTTTAGTGATGCTGAACGTTGGGTCTGGATTTTGTCATATTTTGGTGCTCACTCTATAGAAACATTCAGTTCATGATGAGGAATTTAACTGTATAATACATTTCTCATCCTGTATAGTTTCAGTTTGTACGTGCAGGTTCACAGGACGTTACTAGATTATTTGCCATAAAAAAATCTGGTCCGACTTTACATTACATTGACCATATTCCAGTGTATTCATATGTTAGAAAAGTACTGTAAGCACACATTCATTATGTGAGACAGAGAGAAGTTAAACTCAGTTTAAGCATCGATACGTCTGGTTTATTGCACTGTTTTTAGTACATTTCATGTTGTGTACTTGCATTACTTTTCTGTAGGTTAATACTCAGGTTGACACACTGGATTAAGGCCATTTTATCGGTAAAGTTGCACCAAAATGACCATTTACTTCATCAGGTCCCACAGATATACAATCCCTGCCCTCGGCATGCAAACAGAAGATACCAGAGCCAATCAGAACAGAGCTGCAGGGGAGATTTAAAGGTTGATAAACAAGTACAGAAAATACCAACGGGTGTCGTCTGAAGGCATCGTTCTGCTTTAATAGACGTTTCACAGGCTGGTAAACTAGTCAAAGTGTCCGGTGAACCAGGAGACAACACATTTCAACATCAGCTATAAATCTGTCCTTTTGCTTTCCAGTGTGATCCCAATTATAGTTTTAAAAATTAAGAAATAAGACTTTTTTTTAATTTTCTTAAAAATGCATTTAGAAAAACGCAGGGTGGATCGACCTGGTCAACCATATGTCCTACAAAATTACGTTCCCAGACAACTTAACTTCATTCTCAATAACATTTGGAGGGGAAACATATTTTATCCTGGATTACAATCGCAGTTTTAAACACGTGGTTAATGTTGTAAATTGAAACAAACCTAAACAAAAAAATGCAATTAAACTTCTTGGTTCGGTTGTGCAAAATAAATTCCAGCTTAACGTATGCTAACATTGGTAGAGCAAATCTACGAATCATTTAATAATTGTCCATTTCTGTAATTTTTAGGAGACCGGGCTAGCCTGGTGGCCTTAAGGGATCAGTATGTTTAAAACAAAGTGCTTGTCGGATCACCGAACAACGCCTGAAATCTTATTTCTGACGTCCAACAATTTGCGTAACATTCCGAAAATATCAATCCCACAATCATGCCGACTTTACGCAGCGACTGGCCAATTGTGTCAAGCTCTGTTTCACTCTTCATGCAACTACTTGTGTCTGTTTCATGTGAACATCTGAGCACAACACCATGAAGGTGCTCGAAAGTTACCTGCATTTGTACCATTCATCTGTTTTTGCCTTTAGGTATGTTTCAAACTAGTTTGTTTGAAGCAACCTTTTTGGGTCTAGACCGCTGAGTCAGAACATCCCTAATTTCAAACCCCACGAATTCCTGTTAACTCTCTGCTGGATATTATCAAAATACCCCAGGCTGATTTTGAAATTATCTCTGCAATCTGGGCTGTCCGATGGCATCAATAAATAATAATGACTGTGCTGGCTGATCAACAGTGGATTGAGCTGAGTCAAGCAGATCAGAATTGAGTCAGACAACAACTCTTTGCTGGTTCAGAAATCACCAGAACCTGAAAACTGGAGCAGCTGGAGAACAAACTGAGCCATTTGAGGCTGAACGAGATTCAGTTTTTACTTCTTGGAATTAAACCATGTTACTTGTCTAATTAGTCCGAGTTGTGCATATTGTGGTCTGGTGTTTCATCAGGGAAGTACTGGGCCTTCTGGTGCTTCCAGCTTATTAACACAGCTCCTTCAGATAGACGGCTTTGGATAGTTATTAAGAAATAAGCAACTTTCCACTGCCGGGCTAAAGAGGGCTGTTTTGCAGCTTTAGCATCACTGCTGGCAACTAAATATTAGAGTCATATACACTTCTGTTTGGAAGATTCAGTCACTCATAACAAGGTGTTTGGCTCTGCTGTGGAAACCACTATCAAGACGAAGAAAGGGACTTTCTCAATAAAGAGTATGCCAAGATCAATTGTTGGGAGTTCGATCTCGCCTGGTGTTGTTGAGAGTTCGATCTTGCGTTGGTAAGAGTTCGATCTGGCATTGGCGAGAGTGCGTTGGCGACAGTTCGATCTGGCGTTGGCGAGAGTTCAATCTTGCGTTGGTTAAGAGTTCCATCTTGTGTTGTTGTTGGGAGTTCCATCTCGAGTTGTTGGGAGTTAGATCTTGCGTCGTTGAGAGTTCGATCTTGCGTCGCTGGGAGTTCGATCTCGCGTCGTTGGGAGTTCGATCTCGCGTAGATGCGAGTTCGATCATGCGTCGTTGGGAGTTCCATCTCGCGTCATAGAGAGTTCCATCTTGGGTTGTTGGGAGTACAATCTTGGGTTATTGGGTATCCCATCCACATTTTTGGGAATTAAATGTTGCGTTGATGGGGAGTTCGATCTTGCATCGTTGAAAGTTTGCTCTCACATCGTTGGGAGTTCGATTTTGCATTCTTAGGAGTTCCAACTTGGCGAATTGAATTTGGAAGTTCTAAACCTCAAGAATTCTCTGCCTGTAACTGGGACAGCTCAGGTGGTTCACTTCAACACACCTGTTCACTGCTACAGACCCTAACATCTCCAAAAATGTTGGAGCAAATCAAGTAGGCATTATTCTTGATAAATTGACCACATATTTGAAATCTAAAGACTAAATTAGGTCGGTAACAGTTCAGAAGAAGGTTTGAATTATGTGCTTTGCTATCGCTGCTAGTTGATGTGAAATGGATCCTGGGAATACTCTTCTACCTGAAGATCATACAAGTCTGCTCCCAAAGTATCCTGTAGAGTTGTTGTAATTAGTCATTTAATAGATTAGTCAATCAACAGACATTTCATTTTGAGTCATTTTTAAAAGGGAAAAAAAACGCCTTGCTTGTTGTTGTCTTATATGACAGTAAGCTGAATATCTTTGGGTTTAGAACTGTTGTTTGGACAAAACACGCATTTTGAAGATGTCCCCTCTGGCTCCAGGAACCTGTGATGGGCCTTTAATACACCAAATAACTAATCAGCAAAGTATTCAACAGATTCATAGATACTGAAAAGAATCTTAGCTGCAGGCTTAGCATCCTCAATAAAATATGCAGAGCAAGAACACGTCTGAGCTGGACATTGGAAGCGTTCTTGTTTAAATATGGACTTTGAATTGGGGGAGTACTTAGGCCAATTAGATGCCAGGCTGACCCTGTTTGGCCCGACAGTGTAAAGCAGAATGAATCTCCCACATACACTGCTGACAGTTTGATCACTCTTAAACAAACCGCCCTTAATACAGAACAACATACAGACAGGTAATGTTCCTTCCTTTTCCTGTTTGTTCTGCGGTCTGATTGGCTGCTGTCAGGACCAGGACGTGTCAGAACGTGATCTGGACCAATAGAACAGAGCTGACCAAGATGTTGCAAAAAAAAAGAAGAAAACACAAGTACTGTGAAAATAGTGAGAAGCATAATGCTAATGACGATCTTCGTATGAAGGTACGTGCTAATGTTTTGGGACTATGGATGATCTGGTTTTCACTGACATTGCTCTTTCTCAATCTTTATTGGATATAGTATATTTTGGACAATCAACAATATAAACTTGCTTTCAATACTTGCTCTGTTTTGCTATAGTCGATGCACTACATTGAATTACTTAACTAGCTAGCTAAAGGTTTAAATACTTGAAAATTTGTTGCTACCATTCACACCAAAATAACAATAACATATTCCTTCACATTCACCATAAGCTGGTGGTAAACTGAGACCAGCTACATGAGCACCAACTGATAAATAAATGGGTAGAGTAGATTTCCTTGTGTAGCATCATTCAGTCAGCGAAGTCCAAATCCTGGTCTTAAACCAAATTCCTATCATATCGGATTTACCATATATACAGACGGTAAACACCGTTTTGTGTGGAAGTCTATGGCTGCCAATATTAAAAAGAAAATAAATAAAATTGTCATTTTTATGTTTGAAAATGCACACAATGAAAATTTAAATAATTGTCAGTGTACTTCTGCGCTTAACACCAACATTATATGTAATGAAACTAAACGTGAAAAGGACATTCTCAAATTTTCAGACAATGTGCAACCTTAACTTGAAAAGTTTAAAAACTTAAACTTTTGCATTTTAATTTTGTCATTCATTTCTAATGAAAATAGAATTTCCATAATAAAAGGATTCTCCCAGGTCTTTTTCTGAAATTTACAAATTTGAAAATGACCATGAAAAAGAAGCTTTTTATGGATGTAATTTAAATACAAAGTCCAGTTTGCTATTTCATTTTCACGCTTAGGTTGTACATTTTCTGCTAGTTTCACATTCAATTTCATTGTCAGTATGGCGGTGTTTAATGCTCAGGAGTACATCGAAAAGTATCGTCACTGAATGGAGTTTTTCATTTCCAAACATTAAAATGATAATTTGATTATACAATATTAATTCCGTCATACATCACAAGCACAGAAATTCATATTTCATTTCTAATTTAGTTTTAATATTGGCAGCCACAGACTTCCGTATTTCTGTTGTCATTTTCTGGTAATCTAAAACAGGAGGTTTTTAATTTTGTGAGGAAGGATGTGAGGTTGGAGATGCCGAATATCTTTTGTTGAGATTATCAAATTAGTTTTGTTTTTTCATAAACAAGAGAAAACAAATCCAAAATGTGTTTTGTTGACACTCCTGGTGTCATGACTCATGAAAAGAGGAAAATAAATTGATGAAAACTTTTAAATCGATGGATTTTTAAAATAAACATTTAATATGTGGGAGTTTCAACGATTAATTAATTACATCGCTCCATTTTATCCGACATGATGTGCAATTGATCACGTGACACCCCAGGTCCAATCAGCAGACGTCTCAGAGCAGAAAACACTGAACTCTGGCTTACATCCAGAGTAGATTTATGAAGTAAAAAACAAAAAAAAAACAACAAACAATAAAAAATAATAATATAAAACAAATAAGAAATAAAAAGCTTATTACAGAGATATGAACAGAAACATTTCTTCTTCTCCAGTTAAAGTACCACTTCCTTAAATCTGGACAGACCAGGTTATGTCACAATAAGAAGATTATTAACATTATTCTCATTATTAATATCTTACAAAACCAAAATCAACAGTGCAATAAAAAGGTTTTTTATCCCTCGCTCGGCAGGAGAGCGAGAGAGACGGCGAAGGGCGGGGCTTGGCGACAAGGAAAGAGAAAGAAGGTCACATCCAAAAATAAGAAAGGAAGGAGGGATAGAGAGGGAATACAGAGGACAAGCAGTTTACAACAGACGAGGGAGGAAGAGGGGCTTCTCAGGATTATATAAATGTGAAATAATGGGAGGTGTGGATGGATGGATGAACGATGCGGAGGTAGAGAGGGAAGAATGGAAGGAGAAAGGGAGGAAAATCAACAGAGGAGGAAAGACGAAATGATGAAGGCAGATTTGTGGTTACTGGCTAAGAGGTGATGAAGGTGGGGGTCGGGGAGGGGAGAGGAGGATCATGGGAAAACTTGAGGAAGATCCACAAAACAGGCTCCAGCCAAATGTGTGCCTATATCTCCCCATTTTGATAGGTTGTGTTGATGATTAAAAGTCAAAATGACTGCAAAGATGTCGAGTATAGGATCCCAACCATTTTATAAATGCAGATTGTAATGGAGGCTGTTGTGTGGATCTGTAATGATGCACTTAAACCACTTTTCTGTTGCCAGTATCAAACACTAAATGTCAGTTCACCCAAATCACAAAAAAAACACATTTCCTCTCTTCTATCCACGCAGATGTTTTTTTTTTTTTTTTTTTGATAATCCACGGACTGGTGACTGGTTTTCAGGGAGTATCTTTTAGCGGGGAAATATTCCCGATAACTAATGTTCCTGTTCTGTAATTTGGGTGAAATGACCCGTTAACTATTGTTAAAATAAAGCCGTAAACTTCTGTAGTGTAACCTGTGAAACACCCTGCAGAGAAGCACGTCAGCCATCAGTGAAATGAACTAACTAGAGTTGAATGTCAGGAATTGAGATCCCAGTATTTCCTGGGAATTCTCGCCAAAATCTGCTCCTGTTTCCGGAGAAAAATACCTGCTAGCATGTCAACTGTATGTGCTGAAAACAAAGACGCCTTCTCCAAATCAAGTAGTAGCTTCTAATCAATTAGTATTTTTAATGATGTATTATAAGCTGCTTAGAGCTAGTGTTAGGAAGTCAAACAGGTCATAATTCCCTCTCTAGTATCTGTTTTATATATTGCTGTGAAAACATCTCCTTCAAACATCTGGATTCATTCAAGTTTCTCACCAAAAACTACATTTTACAAGATTACATTTGAACACATCATGGTAACATTAGAATTAACCTTCACCCAATACTCATTTGTACTGAATAGAGCCTGAACGCACCATAATGTGGTGCGCATTTTTTTCTCTCTCCGCCATTGCTCCGGTCCCAAACAAACTGAAACATGATAAAGTGTGCGTATGCGTCATTGTGCATGCGTTGCTGTCGGAAAGTATCAATAGAGGAATCGATAGTCACGGAAGCATGACGCAAAGACGCCTTGCCTTCTTCAAATCTCATTAATGCTTCTAAGCAACTGTTAAACCACGGGAGCAACACGCCGACAAGACAACGTTTAATTTATGGCAAGAAATCCCAGAAAATGTGTGATATATTCCAGGTAAGTCATAATTTTATAACCCTGACAAGAGCTGATGGGAGGTTGTTTTTCTACAGGAGCAAACAGGAAGTTGATCCGGAGGCTTTGGTTTGGTGTTTGACATGATCTTCCTGCTTTGATACTTTATTCAATAAATAACAAAAACGAAGTATCAGTGCATCCCGAGGTGAAGGGGTCAGGAGGTATTAATATGAGGATGGGGTAGATGGAGGAGGGATAGTTGGGAGGTTATGGGTGGGGGGTTGATCAAAGAGCAAGTGTGTGTTAGGACAGGTGGGCGTGGCCTGTTCTGTTGGGGGACGTGTCTGTTCTCAGGAACTCCTCTTAGTCCGGGAGTGTTGGATCAACCACTGAAGAGTGATGTCTGCAGAGAGAGACAGATGTGTGGACAGAAACAGAGACAAACAGAAGAAAGACACAGAGAGAGTGAAAGAAAAGAAAAAGGTGAACTAATAGTAAAGTGTAACTGTGTGTGTTTTCATTTTGAAAATAGTCTTCATCAGACTACTAGCTGTCATTCCACTGGGTCAGGACCCTCAGGTATATGGAGGAGGGAACCTCACGAAATCCAAACTAAATCAATCAATAAATAAATGTATTCACTCTTTTGTTTAATTTTCCCTTTTATTTACTTATGTATTTATTTTTAAATGTATTAATATATTCTTGCATTAATTTTTTATTTATTTTTGCATTTATATGTTTTAATTTATTTCATATTTATTTTTGAATGTATGTATTCATTTATGTATTTATGCATTTAATTATTTATTTATGCACGATTTTCCTTTCCTTTGCATTTCACCCCTTATTTATTTCTGTATTCAAAGACGCAGTGCTTTGCTGGGTGACGTTGCATTACTCTGCAGTTGATCCTGGTTCAGGGTTCAGACCTGTACGCTGGCCGCCCAGTTATACCCATGCAGTGGTCTCATTGAAATGAATGAGGAGGATGTTTTTTTCACACAGTGGCGATATCGGTCTGAACACAACCTTGGGTTGGGAATTTATATTTATTATGTCAACCAGGGACCCAGTATAACAGTATTAATGTATGTGTGTGTGTGTGTGTGTGTGTGTGTGTGAGTTTGTGTCGTACCGATGTTGTCTTTCTCCTTGCAGGAGATGGAGTAACAGCAGATCTCTCTGTCCTGGATGGCCGACAGGTTCCTGATTAAAAACACACAAGCAATCAATCAATTAATTAAAATGAAAACTCAACATATGAATATGTTCATCATGCAGCAACAATAATCTATAGAAAGTATGTTGGTTGGCTGTTTATCTACAGTCAGCAGTAAAGTCCAAACAAAGTCTTTTTCTGGGAATAACTGAAACGTCTTTTTTTATGGTGTTTACCGTGTTTGCAATATAGGGGCATTTGATTTGATTCGCGACCTTAAGGGCCGGTAAGTGGGGGGCCCCCCTACTTCCGGCGCCCATGGCATCAGGTGTGAGCCAGCACTGACACTTACATCCTCTCTATGAGCTCCTTCTCATCCAGAGCTCCTGGTAGGTCCCTCTTATTGCCCAGAACCAGAACCTGCAGACACACAGGAGGAGTACACATCAGAGAATATAACAGCTGTCAGTCAAATCAGAGGGTTTTGGTCAGGTTCAGTTGGGTCTCGTTCGTTTCCGTCAGTTTCATCTGGTCCAGTCCAGTGTATTAGTTAACTTAGTTTCTGGTCAGGCTAAGTGGGAGTGCTCGGTTCTGCTCAGGATCAGGATCTGGTTTGTTGTGTTCTTACAGGAATTCCCTGCAGCTGCGGTTTGTCCAGCAGGTTGTGGAGTTCGTTCTTGGAGGCTTCGATCTTCTCTGGATCTGCTGCGTCCACCATGTAGCTACAACAGGGAAAAAAAACTATGAAAACATCTGTACGTTCATTCAAAAAAGTGATAGAAAAAGGTTAATTTAAATAACAGTTTCTGTAATTTTAGCACCGAATCAGAAAATACTATTGGTTCAGTTTCTGTGGCCCTCCAATCATATCATGCTCTGTCCTGCTGAACTGGACTAAAAACCAAACCGAAGTTGTAGAAAAACTCACAGCCCATCAGGATCACTTTTACTATCATCTCAGCGAGACATGCAAACCAACTTTGTTACATAAATGTGACCCGTTTACCCTGCAGCTTTCCCGTCCCATCTCACCAAGACAACTGGAGTAATACGACACAACAAGACTGCAGGACGGTATTCTGCTTCTTTCTCATGATCAAATTCTAGGATTCTATGATGGTATTCAGCCCGATTTGACCAGTAAAAACCTTCAAATGTTATATTAAATGCTGAGCATCTCTCTCTGTTTGTTGGACATAAGGATGAGTTGTATGGAGGACGGAACCTGACAAAATTAAAACAACAAATAAATGAAAAACTCGATAAATAAATATGTCATTAAATGTATCAAAAATATTACATATAGTTTATATTATATAGGGAAAATTGTGCAGAAATAAATAAATAAATGCAGAAATACATGAAATAAGTACATACATTTAAAAAATATAAAATAAATAAAAAATCAATGCAAAAATCAATAATAAAACCTACATGTAAAATCTTTTTAAATTAATAAAAATAAATACATAAATAAATAAAATTAAACAGAAGAGTAAATATATAAGGGAATTAATACAAAGATAAATAAATAAATAAATAAAAACAGAAATATAAATTTATGTCACATTTTAATTAAATTCTAATTTTAATCAATGGCTACATTTATTATTAATGTTATTTTTGCTTCATTTAAAGACGTATTTATTTATTTGTTGAGTCATTTATTTATTTATTGATTGATTTTTTATTGTGTCCAAGTTCTGTCCTCCAGTTCTTGAACAAACTAGCATGACTATCCTCTCCTGTCTCATTAATGTCTCCGGAGCTCCTGCCATGTTTGGACCCAGCTGAGACGTCCCAGCGACCCGTTTAAGGGGAGAGTAGCCACCGTTTAGGAAACCAGGACTTACACGATAGCGCTGACTCCTCGACAGTAACGCTCCCACATGCTCCTGAACCGAGGCTGACCGCCGATATCCCACAACTACAGACACAGAGAGAGAGGACACAGTTAGAGAATGCAATGAGTAAAAGGTCATCGTTAAAACATAATTAACTGAAAAATGATTAAATAAAAGAGACCAAACTGATACTAAGAAAATCTGTTTGGTCTTTTCTAAAATAAAAATGATACATTTGTTAATTTTCTTTTTGCTTGTGGTCTTTATTTATGTGCAGTAAAAAAGTATGGAGGACCGAACCTGCCAAAATCAAAAATAAATGAATAAATAAATAAATGACTCAATAAATAAATATATCCTTAACTGTAAAAAAAATAAATATATTTAAAAATATATAAAATAATATTCAAAATAAATATATACATTAATTAATTAATAAAATGTGACATATATTTATATTTTTGTTTTAATTTGCTTCTTTATTTATGTATCTTTGTATTAATTCCCTTATTTATTTACTATTTTTATTTATTTGTTTTTATTTTTATACATTTTTAAATATATAAATTTTTTCATATTTAAGGATATATTTATTTATTGAGTCATTTATTTATTTTTTATTTTGGCAGGGTCCATTCTCCATAAAAAAGGGCTCCTTATACTACTACCTAATTTCTAGGTTTTCGTTATAGAACTTTATCTACACAGCAATGTTCATACAAGAGAAGTAGCTCAAAGTGCTTCACAAAAGAAAGAAAAATGAAACACATTAAATACGCAGTTCTGGGAGATTTGTATAGTATATGTATTATATTATTATATAAGAGTGTGTATAGACAGGCAGCAGAGGAATGGAACTACCAACCTTGATGGTGACGTTGCCCTTGGTGATCTTCCTCATGTTGAATCCAACTGTAGGAATCATGTCTTCGCTGAACTGGCCAGACTGTAACACACACACACACACACACACACACACACACACACACAAAGACACTCTTATTGGCAGATTTTAGCTGATCACATATATACTGTATTGATTTGGATGTCGTAAGGTAGCATTCAATGTCAGTACAGAAATGCCAACGGTAGGGCTGTCCGGGTGAGTTAGGGGTCAAGACGGCAGCCACAGCGTCCCGAGTTCCAGTCCAGACCATGGAGGTATAATAAGACCAAAGAACGTCTATTGATAAGAAGTGAAAGTCAATACTTTGTTCCATTGCAACGTCAGCGCCCAGCAGCAGAGTTACACTTCCGCCATTTTGGACTGAAAGCGACTACCGGACACCAGTAAAACGTCCGCCTACAAAGTGCCGTACAAAAGTAAAACTAAATTATTTCTATTCTATTGTCATATTTAATGTCTCTACTGAAATGTTCTGTGTTGAACAATAAAAATATTATAAATATGCATACTATTATAACTATTTAATTACTTACTTATTTATTAACCTTTTTTGCCCAGCTGCTTCCCAAAGTAGCTTAAAGTGAGCGATGGACACAAATGGAAAGTTAGAAAAATCCAGCACACAGATTTTGAGCGCAATCTCAAATTTTTCATTTCAAGGATCCAAAATGGATGAACAATAGACCACAGACCATGGATGTATAAGAGGTTGTGTCCTATGATTTTGCCCTGCGTGTTATTAAATAGCCTACAACCACATTCAATTCTGTAGATGTCATGCTACTAGCACTACTAGCTACTGGCCGATAGCCGGTTGTTTGGGAACAGAGACGTTAATACATCCACCACGGTACAGGCTTACAGCATACAGCCCATGGGTGTATTTGTAAAACTTTCCTCAAGCTGAGAAAAGCGATTTAACCATCTGTGACATCATCACAATACAAAGTGCGTAGGCCAGTGGGAGAAACAGTACTGAGCATATTCAGTGGGCCGCATACCCCGGAAGAAAACCAGGAAGATTGGTATATGTGCCAGACGAGCGATCCTCTTGGGCTGAATAGGTGCCATCTTGAGGCCCGGTATCCAGTTCTAATTATACATTCATGGTCCAGCCAGGCACGCCATTATCCATCTCTCCCTCCCCTCGTTTCCTGTCATCTCTCTGCTGTCAATGTTCTAATAAAAAGGCATAAAGTGACCAATAAAACAACTCTCTATAGCTACAAGTTTATTTTTTCCAAAGTGAAAAACATCCTCCTCTGTGTCTTGGTCATAAATCTTAAAAGCCAGATTCAAGAGATCCCAAAATGTCATATCTAGGGCTGACTCGAATGGTCAAAAAAAAAAGGAAAGGTCAATAAAGTTAACATTTATTATATCAATCAAATATTTTGACTTTAAAATTTTCAATAATTGCCGTCGAAATCATGTTGTGCGCTCTGCAGGGAAAACACCGTTAAGCTTAATGATCTTCTGTCCACAGGTGGAGGCGTTACTTTTCCCACACTTTTCTCAAAAACTATTGGACCGAAAAACATCAATCAAAGTCTAGAATCTCTAATGAATAATCCCCTGGAGAATGAGCATACAAACATGCTTGTCTGGCTCTTAACAACAGAGGAGTGCTGCCTGGTGTGGCGCTGAAGGGCGAATAATGTACGAAACACCGTTAGTCTACATTAGTGGCTGAATGTTATCAAAAGCACCTTTGAAAGGTCCCATATTGTAAAATGTAAGATTTACATGTATTTTATATTATAAAGCAGGTTTAAGTGCTTTGTAAATACTGTGAAAGTATAGAAGCGCTCAATATACAGACAAATACACACAGCCCGTATTCAGAAATTGTGCGTTTGAAACAAGCCGTTAGGATTTCTGTCCATTTGTGATGTCATAAATACACAATATTTAGACCATTACACGGTTTTAAACGTAAACATTCTAAATGTGTCCCTGTTTATTTCCTGGTTGCAGTGTATTTGAATGACATCAGCTGACAGGAAGTAAACATGGACCCAAACTGTTGCCTAGCAACGCAATTCTGTTGCAATTCTGTTGCAATTCTGTTGAAATGCACTAAAACGGAGCGTTTCAGACGGAGGGTAAATACAGGTATATTCAAGCAGACGGTATGAGGAAAATAAAGTTTTTTTTTAACATTACAGTATGTAAACATGTTCTAGTAGGAACACAAAATACAAGTATGAACCTGAAAATTAGCATGATATGGAACCTTTAATGTTGGGCAATATATTATTATCCAAAATCCGAAATACTGATGTCCGCCTTCCAAAAAAGGAAGGAAATGCCCAAACTTGCAAAACAATATATTTTTGGAGGAAAAGGAAAATCTATGTTAGTGGATCACTCAAAAATGAACATGGGAGGAACAGGATGCTGAGTGTCAGCTGATGTTTGAGAGGCTGGTGCGACCGGAGAGGGAAGGTCACTCCGACAGGATCGATCCTCTCAAACCAGACCTACGAACCCTTCCTCCGGCCCTGCTAACAGCACCAGGGCTGAGGGGTTAACATCCCCCAAAAAATGGCCTTCCATTCTGGTAAAAACATTCATGGTGGAGATTCAGAACATCCACCGGTGCAGATGTGAAAGCAGCTGTGCTCATTTTTAAATGACACATCTACAGCCGGTGCTGATGTTTAACAGTAACATAATCTCAGGTCCTTCCTTCCACTGCTCCCAGTAGACCACTTACACACCAAATAAACTGACAATAACCTGATATTTTCAGGTGGAATTTCATTCATTCATTCAATATAGATAAATCATTTTAAAAAGCTATACAAAAAATACATTTTTGGGAGGTATATGGTTGAGGAAGAGTTGTGATAAGGGTTGCGTTAAGGGTTGGTTTACATCTACTTTTTAACTCCGGATGGATATGTGGGTTGTAAATAAACTTGGGATGCTGTTCATATATTTAATTTGGGATGTAAATAAATCTGGGATAGTTTATATATATTTTATTATATTATCATTCTATGATATATGAGTTATTAGAGGAGAAGTGAGAAAGGGGTAGGGAATATAAGTTTTACTTCTACCTACTCCTTTTCGTACAATATTACTCTTGTTTTGTTTGTTATTATTTTGTATCTGTTTTTATTTATTTTAATGTTCGAAATAAAGTCATTCATTCATTTCATTCTCACTGTGCAATATCATTTTCCACTTGTGCAATTTTGTTAATAGTCTGTTTATTGTCAATACTGTATAAACTGCCCCTATTTTTATACTTCCTTCTATTTAAATTGTTCACATTTTTTTACTGTGTTGTATCTTGCTTTTTGTTTTTACTGATGCATCTTGTTTTTTGCACTATATATCCCCTTTGCTGCTGTACACTATGGGACAAATAAAGGAATATCTGATCTTAATCTTATTTAAGGATGGTTTATTTTTTTGGTATTATTTGTTATTTATGCTGCTACACTGGTTCCTGCCTTTGTCTTTTTCTTTATTTTCTAAATAATGGTGTCTTGTAAGCCCGTTTGGGCTGGGCATATTATTTATGCATGACACAATCATGATAAAATCAATATATCTATATAACTGAGATGTGTTATCTGATAGTGGAATCACACATACCTGATATTTCAAGGTGGAATATCATTTCATTCTCACTGTGCAATATCATTTCCCACTTGTGCAATTTTGTTAATAGTCTGAATATTGTCAATACTGTATATACTACTCCTATTTTTATACTTCCTTCTATTTAAATGGTTCATATTTTGTTTAGCTCTTTTTTTTTACTGTGTTGGCTGATGGATCTTGTTTTTTTGCACCCTTTGCTGCTGAACACTGTGAGACTAATAAAGGAATATGTTATCTTAATCTCATCCTCAGTGACCAACACTAGCTATCTAACACTGTAATGTGATTTACACTCACATTGCCTCACAGCAGCTCGCTGAGCTGACCTCACCTCTGCAGGATAACAATGGATGCAGCCAGATGCTAACTGACAGCTGGCTCGTTAGCATCACGTTAGCTTCATCACTTACTGCTATCACATTGACGAAGGTCGTCTTCCCGGAGTACTGCAGCCCCACCAGGGTCAGCTCCATCTCCTCCTTCCAGAAGAGCGCCTTGAACCAGTCCAGCAGCTTGTTGATTAGCGCTATCATCTCTCTTTCTGTGTCGTCTGATGCTAATGCTAATGCTAATGTGGCTAGGTGGCTATGCTAGCTGGCTAACGCCCCGACAGACCCTTGACAACAGTTACCGTGACAACCACGGACGGTTACAGCAGCACCGGCGGGCTCTGTGTGAACCGGAGAGAGGAGGTGATACGTCGGTGTTTTCAGGTTTGTGATGTCCGCTGAGTGTTTTTGGCTTTCTTGTGATGTTTACTAGCGACGCCTTTTACCGACCAGCTCCGTCAATGTAGCACACAGAGAGACAGCACAACACATCCGGTACAGCCTTTCAAAATAAAACACCTGCAGGTTAGTCCAGGGGTCAGCAACCTGCAGCTCTTTAGCCCCTCTCCAGTGGCTCCCTGTGGCTTTGACAAAACAATTATATAGAAATGAATAATGGTTATTTTCTTAAACATTTTAACTTAAAGGGACTATTTGTAATTTCAGCAAGCATTCCAGAAATGCTTGTTAACAGCGACACCTGTGGCCGTTAAGTCAACGAAAGTCAGTGTCGGGCTCGCGCTTGTGCTCGCTCTACATAGACATGAACGAGCATCGCTCAAAACAGTGAGGCGACACACGTCAGCTAAAACCACGATATCACTCTATATTTCACCTGCTTGGCAGTAATGTTAGCTGACCAGACGAAGGTCTCTCCATGAATCACCGCTGACCCTAGTGTTGGCTTTTCCTGCTTCAGCCCCGCTGCTTCAGCCTCCGGAAAGCCTCAGGAAAAGAAACGTTATTGTCTCCCGACCGCAGCCGGAGTGAACAGGGAGACACCGGCACCCGGTCGAGTTCTGGTTGGAGACGATAACGTTTCTCGCTGCGGAGCCCCGTCACTTCACAAGACACGGGAAACCTCTGTTGGTCTGGAGGAGCTGCAGCATTTATTCCTGCACAAACATCCACTGTTCATTCACTAGATATTCTCAGAGCTACAAAGTCTTCTGCAGTGTGTAGTGAGCGCGCATGAATGCGAGGTGGAGCGAGAACGCACGCGTTGTGTGAGTGAAGGCAGGCAGGCAGCAGAGCAGTCTGAACAGCGTAGCCACACGCGAGCGCGCATATGCGAGCGCGCATGGTAGATTTATACCTGTAAAAAGTTACTAACAGTCCATTTAAAGGGACTGTTAGTAACTGTTAGTCGATGTCCCATGCGCGCTCGCTTGTGGCTACGCTGTTCAGACTCAATCTCCAACACAAACTACACGGAAGCACCAAAACCGCAAAGTTCTATCTAGTGAAGCCTGTCTGTTAAACAGTGTCGGCCGCGGTCAGAGGACGCGGGGGAGACCGTAGCTTTGGTCTCCAGGGCCGGAGTCTCTGCTGTACTCTGCTCCTCTGCCTGCTTCCACTGCGCTCGTTCTCACTTGCTTCAGCTCACTCCACTCTCACGTGCATGAACGCACACTACACACTGTAGAAGAGTTAGTTTAGCTCTGAGAATATCTAGTGAATGTACAGTGGACGTTTGTGCAGAAATAACTGCTGCAGCTCCTCCAGACCAACAGAGGTTTTCCGTGTCTTGTGAAGTGACGGGGCTCCGCAGCGAGAAACGTTATCGTCTCCGACCGGGTGCCGGTGTCTCCCCTGTTCCCTCCAGCCGCAGAGGCTGAAGCAGGAAAAGCCAACACTAGGCTCAGCATTGATTCATGGAGAGACCTTCGTCTGGTCAGCTAACATTACTGCCAAGCAGGTGAAATATAGAGTGATATTTTAAAGTTTATTGAATATTTCATGACATCCAAATATTCATTCTTAAAATTTGTAAAGAAAGATTTAGAACCACTGAATTTGTATTTGTGGAGGTGGTATTTTGCAAGTAAAACTAAAAGATTAATTATAAAATATTTTCCATCTTGAAATCAAACACACAAAAGAAAACATTCTTAAAACAAAAGAAAAATCTGCAATGAAATATGTTTAAATATCTGACCAAATTTCTCTGCATGAGATCAGTTCATTGAATGAGTCTGTCCTTGTTTATTGTCCTCTCGCTTTGCCATTTTGACCAGGCAAGTCATTATGAACACAATCTTGAACTTGCCTGCACCCCTAAACCTTATGTTGTAGAAGTTGTATTTTGTGTGTCTTTGTGTGTCCTATATGTATTGTATATATTGTCTTTATTAAAGTGTAAAAAAATGGACATGAATATTATCTTTAAGAAGGAATCTGCTGTAAATTAAACACACACACAATTGTAAATGTTTCTATGTTTCTTGACTTTTCCAGTAATTGCTTTTATTTTTCTCAATGTTTAAGGTAACTTCCTTGTATGTGAAAACCTATTCAGCAATAAACCAGATTGTGATAGTGATTTAATCTGTGAGCAGGTCGTCGGCTCTTCTTCCTGTTTGGGTGGGGTTGATGGTTGATGGAGGAAGTGGAGGAGAGCAGAGGAAGGAAAGAGGAGACAGACAGAGGCCGGTGCTGTGTGTGACTGAAACTCTGCCCTCTGTCGGATACACAATGTACTTTCAATTAAGACCTTATTCTGTACAAGTAGCTGATCACCTCACCCACACACACACACACACACACACACACACAGAGACACAAACACACATACACACTGCTGCAGATGAGATGTGAGCGATACAAGAAGTGCAACTATCCGTTAACTCTTTATGGTGACACAGTCAGAAGTTAACCCTACTTTTAAAGCAAAACTCAAACAGCCAACATCATATCTCTTGACTATCAAACAGCCTGCAGACTTTAAAGGGTCATTACAGCTAAAACATTTAGTCAATTAATCAATTAGTCGACTGACAGAAATTAATCGGCAGCTATTCTGATAATATAGTTTTTTTTTTCTTGTGACCAAAAACGGAATATTTTAGTATTTGAATGTGTCACTTTTAGCTCTGGAGAAATGTGATTTTAAAGCATTTTTTCACTATTTTCAGACAATTTCCAAACAAATTGATTAATCGAAAAATAAGATTAATCAATCATGAAAACAGTCATTAGTTGCAGCACTAAAAATATTTGTGCACTTACCTCTAGTGCATGTTTTCCTCATGCAGTGTTTGTCTTACTGAGGCTCAGGAGCTGCTTCAGATGATTAAATCTCGGTCCCCAGACCCTCAGGGGCCCCGAAGGCCCACATGGTCTGAATGGCAATTTGAGATAATTTGATCACTTTTAAATTTGTTTATAAATATGCTAAAACACAAAACAACCTGACATTATAAAGGTGGCCCTGTCTGTTCAGGAGCCTTGTGTCAAAATCCATTTTTTTTAAAAAATGTCTTTATTTAATAGCACAACTGTGGAGAGATAGGAAAGAGGGAGAGAGAGGGGACGACATGCAGCAAAGGGCAGTGGGTCAGATTCTCTGGGAGGCGCTATAGGTCTATCAAGACCTGCACCTCCAGACTCCTGAACAGTTTTTATCCATGCCCCATAAGAGAACTGAACTCTCACTAGTAATTATGCACTATCATGGCTAAGTGCAATAAAAATATCCGGCTGGAATTGTGCAATACACTGACTGTACAATATTGTTTATGTATGCTGCTACCAGTTTATTTATTTATTATATATGTGAGTTGTTGGGTCTATCTATTTTATCTTTTTATCTTGCTTTTATAATTTTTTTGTACCACTGAGAGGAGTTGCTCTAGAGTTTTGTGGTAGAGCTGTGCAATGACAATAAAGGCATTCATTCATTCATTCATTCAGATCCGAGTCCAGGCCGCTGCGGTATGCCTTGGTACATGGGGCCCCTGCTCTACCAGGTGAGCTACCGGGGCCCCGGGGTTAGGGTTTACAGGTGAGGTTATGGTTAAACATCTCAGGTTGGGTTTGGGTCACCTTGGGTTCAGGTTAAGGGAAGCAGAAGCACAAATTTGACCTAATTTACAGTACATTTGTATGTACCTTGAGTTTACACTGAATACTAATTCGTACCCTAAACTCCATTGTTCCGTTATGGTGGGTCAGAGTTTGGCCTCTGTGACCCACTTTATTAAAATCATCGTTAAAGTAATTAATTTCATTAAATATTGTCAATATCTGTCAAAGAATACTCCATTTTTATTTTATTTTATTTCATCAGATGTTTTTAATATTGGAAAGGACATTTTGTGTTTTTTCTACTTGGTTCTGTTCAGAGACTTCCAGTCCAGTGTGAACATGGTGTTCTGCTGTGCTGGTTCATCAGGGTCACATGCACTGAGCTGGACCAACATATCCAGTTCTTTGGGGGTTCCTGTGTGATCCTGACACTTCAGATACTGCTGGTTCCCCAAATTCTCCATCTGTAAGCGCATCAGGTCTTTGGGTTCGTCTGCTGGTGTCTTCTAACTTCTTGTTTCCATCTTTCTGGTTCTCTTAAGAACACTTGTTGTGCTTTCTGTTGATTCTGCTGGAGTTCTTTAGGTGTGTACCTGGTCTTGTTGGTTCTCCAGGTTCTGTATGGAATCAGTTCTGTGTGTTGTCCAGCTGGAGGTTCTGTAGCTGTATGCTGGCTTGCTCCTCTGGGTTCTGCTGGTTCTGGTTCTGCTCCTGGTTTAAGAGGAAACACTTTTTAACTATAGCATAGCTGTTACTGAAAACAAAGTCCTCACATCTAAACCACGAGACCTCCTGATCTAAAGGTTGGGTTGAGTTTAGGTGAATAAAACGACGAGGTTACGGTCGGGGAAAGGGGTCGTGGTCATGATACGTAATAAACAAGTCGTGACTTTTGGTATGAGACAGGAAGCTAACGGCGGTCTGTGGTGTTGAAGGTTCATGCTTTCTTCACCTAACCATCTGTAGAAACCTCATCAAAAGTTTTTATTTTAGTCATATTTTTTGCCTTTAGTAGAGAGCGGGGTGGAAATGAGGGAAGAGAGAAGGTGAAGATGAATATCTAACAGTCTTCCCAGCCCCGTTTATTCCTATGAAAGTTGCTCATTGTCACATGAAGCCAAAATGGCTTGACTTCCGTCTGGAAAAGTACCCAGATCTTCCGGCGATCTTCCGCAGATCTTCCGCATCCATTGGGTCCATGGAACATGCGCAGTAGCGTTCGCTCGGTCACATGGCTTGGTCACGGGGGGTCCCAACATCATGCCGTCGTCACAGCTTGCGCTGTCGTCACGGTCTGGGTTTCATTCACATGAACGGAGGATGGGAAATAACTCTGGATTCGGCTGTTAGTGCGTTTTACAACTTTTAAGACCTAATGATTTAAATAAGGGCTATTAGAGCGTTCATACTGGGGAGTTGATTCACCTAAAAAATATGTATCCGCTGAGTTACAGACGTCTCGTTCCCAATGTAAGTCTATGGGAAAAAGTCTGTTTGGGCCCAATGGCATAACATGACGGACACAGAAGTTGTAGTACCGCCGTTTGGCCACTATACAAAAATTAGGCGAAAATCGGCACTCTTTCTGGAGGCTTGGTGTGAACCGGGGACCCTTTGCCACCTTGAGTCAGGTGACAAATGCTGCGTTCTATTTGAAACTGGGAAGTCAGAAATCCGAGTTCCCAAAATACCCCAAATTTCAACTGGAACTCCCCCTGAAAAGTCAGATTTCTGACTCGGAAAGTCGGACTAACCTCACCAACCCTGAGCTCAAAATCCAAGATGGCTGTATAGCTGTATTAATATACTGTTTATAAGCACTTCTGTTTGGTTAGTGTCTGATTAAATCGGTCGTACACACAGTACTTTCAGACTTGGACGTGTTGCTACGATGTTTGAATTTGCAAAATACTGCGTAATGCGTTGTTATCAACTGGTGTTGCTAACAATGGCTAGCATGACTGGAGCTAACCCCATTACATTTTTTCCGACATGTGGTACTGGAATGCGTTCAACTCCGTTGTGACGTCAGTTCAGTACCTGGTTGTGTTGTAGCTGGGAGCTGTACTGTGCCAGTGTGGAATACAGGAACTGGTACTGCTCTGTGGTCTGGATCATACCACCCCTACACAGGACAGGGGGGGTTAAACAGGTTAAACAGGTTAAACAGGCTACATTAAGGGAATAAACTGAACACCACAGACAGACTGATAAAAGAGGTGAGATGTTTCACCCACCTGTCGAGTCGAAGCTGACAGACCGTCTCCAGGATGTCAACCTGGCCGGTTTCTCTGAGCTGCTGACAGCCGATACTGCTGACGATACAACAACCTGTCCTCCCGATACCTGCACTGAGACGAGAAGACGGGAGACACAGATTCACCAAACCTTCTGTTGGCATGAATCGAATATCAACTTGATGAATTTTTGTGAATGAAAATGTTTCATTTACTCATCACTTCATCATCATTTACATTCCTTGATGAGGAACCAACCTGCAGTGGACGACGATTGGTCCAGGACCGAGGACGGGGGCTGTGATTGGCTGAGAGCCGGCGGGCGGTAGGAGGGACTTGCTGTACATCTCCACCTCCTCCACCAGTCTGAGCAGAGGAGCGGTGCATTGTGGGATGTGGTGGTCAGGCCAAGAGGTGAACCAGTAGTGTCTGACGGTACGACGCTCCGAGCACAGCTGCAATGTCAAATAAAAAAGTACAATATTTGAGATGTAGTGGAGTAGAAGTACAACGTAGCACACGTTACAAACACTCAAGTAAAGTACAAGTACCTCAAACTAAATGGACTTAGTTAACGGTACCTGGATCTCCATGTCAGTGACGGTGAACCCATCTTTCTCTCTGCTGTCTCTCACTCTGAGGAGGAATCTGCCGAATTGTCCCGTCTCTCCTTCCTCCTCCTTCTCCTCTTCCTCCCTCTCCTCCATCTCTTCCTCCTCCTCCTCTTTCTCCTCCTCCTTCTCCTTCCTCCTCCTCCTCCTCTCCCTCGGCTGTGGCCAGTACAGCTCACATTTCTGGAATGAAAACACCGCAGACACTTTCAGGACAAGACAAAAAGAGGACAACAGGAGGAGCAGGAGGAAGAGGAGGTCATGTCGCACCTCGTTGTTCTCCTTCAATCTTGTAACCATGACGATGATGCTGCTCCTCTCCTGCCACACCATGTCCCAGAAGTCCCCCACAGTGTGCAGCATCGGCCCCTGGGTGGCGATGTAGGCCCTGCGAGCTCCTTTATAACCCTGTAGAACAGAGAGGAGGTCATACAGGACAGCAATCAATCAGTCAATCAATCAATCAATCAATCAATCAATCAATCAATCAATCAAAATGTACGTACATAGCACCTTTCACACAGGTTACTGCCATTCAAAGTTCTTTACAGGCTGACAAGCTGATAATGAGCTAATAGGGCAGCATGAAATAACAAATATAGAGAGAAATATGGAAGCAAATGAACGCCATAATAATTCAAAATTTTACCATTTATTGACAAAGTAACTATTAATACTGAATGAGATCATTAAAATGAATTAGCCTCCTTCGCGACAAGCTAGTATGACATGGTTGGTACCAATGGGTTCCTTAGGTTTTTATAGTTTCATATGATACCAGTATCTTCACTCTAGCTTTAAAACTGAGCCCGCTACAACCTAAAAATCCCAAGTTGCGTTAACGTGTTATTATTGCGTTAACTTTGACAGCAACAATTTTGTAAAATTTCATATTTACGGATATTTGTTCTCATTGTTATTATACATACGATCATTTTCCTCAAAATACGATCATTTTAAAATTTCCCATCTGGCAATGCAGATTGCAACCAAGTGAAACTTCTCACGTGTGCCAAGCGTGTCGTCGGAGAACTACGGTGGCCGACGCAAAAACATAAAAACGTGAATGTCTCTCTCTAGAGGCAGTGTTTGGTTTGTCCGTTCTGGACTACTGTAGAAACATGGCGGACTCAGTGATATGTAGATATGAAGGGCTCGTTCTAAGCCAACGAAAACACAATGATTCTTATTATCAGCTGATTATACACTAATGAAAACATACTTATTAATATTATATTACATTTATGCAAATTTCTCCTAAATGCTACACACTGGTCCTTTAAGGAGTAAATTAACAGCAGCAGCATTTCTCTCCTGTGCGACACCCAGCAGTGATGTCTCCGTGTACTGGAGTACACCTGGAAGTTACTCTTTAAATTTGGATTTGAACTCAAACAGGTTGTTAATCAATAGTTGATTTTTGGTGATGAAGCTATCACCTTGCATTTATTTGGTTATATTTATTTTTTCTTGCGTGGATAAATATGTAAACACAGCCTTAATTCTGCAAATCAATAAACATGCATAAATGACAAACAACGTTCACATGATAACTAATCTCATCCTGAGACAGGAACTTCATCATGTCCCCTCTACTTTTGAAACCAGCCCGCTTCCTCGATAAGACAGACCTCATAAGACAGGAAGTGAATGATAAAGTCCGATCTGTTCATCAATAACAACCGCCAAGCGTCCAATCAGCAAGTCAATATATTTATCTGTACGTGTAAATAAATTAATTAGTGTTTGTAGCTTCTTATTGTATTAAATAAATTATAGATGTTGTCCCACATCAGGAGGAGCCGCAGGTGTCTGCTTTACACACACACACACACACACACACACACACACACACACGCACACACACACACACGCACACACACTGAGCTGAGGCTGCAGAGTGTGAGGGATGCGTGGGCGGCGGGGGGACGTGTCACTTCCTCCCTCACTTCCTGTGGTTTTCCTGGTTGTCAGACTCCCACGCTGACAAACCGACGGCTCATATCTGAGTTTCTGTTTGTTTAGCTGTCCGCCACACACACACACACACACACACACACACACACGCACACACGCACACACACACACACACACACACACACACACACACACACACACACACACACATGTAACCGAGAAGACGCCCACGCTAAGTGACAGCGCTGTCACACTCTATCAGCTTGTTTTCTTTTGGAAACATATTTTCTTCACTGTCACTAAACTAATTTAATTATGGATGAAATAATAAAATAATAAAGAGATGATGACACTTCAAACGGGTATTTACTGCAGTATTTTTTTGTGTATACTCAGTAATACTAAGTAGAGAGGAAACATTAAACAATAAAATCCTTTTTTAAATTTGATCATTTATTTATAAATTCATTAATGTATTTTTATATGATGTACTTATTGACTTTTTATGGTGTTTTTGTAAATCCCTTTTTGATTTGAACTATTTATTGATGAATTAATATTTAATTTGTAATTATTTTTATAATTCTTCTTTTTATTGCTCATTTAAATGTCCAATAAGGAATTACTTCCGACGGAGTGCCGCCTGTATGATAATGAGTTTAGGTTTCACAAATAACAAAATACTAATATAAACTAACTAAACTAATAATATCTTTTGGCACATCAGCACCACATTATCATCAGTATCAGGACCTTGAAAAAATTGTGCAAGAAACTGCGTTTATTCTGAAGAAAGAACCACACGGACCTGATGGGGAAACTGCCTCTTTTGTGGAGGAGGAAATTACTTTTATTCTCGTAATATTACGACTTTTTTTCGTGACTTTATTTCCATTAAATTATGACTTTTTCTCAAAATATTATGACTTTATTCTCGAAATCTCAGATTTTTTCCCCCTCAATGTGGCCCTCATACTCCGTTGTAGTAATTTAATCCATTTATTAATAGATTAATATTTCTATTGTACAATTAGTTACTAATCAATTAAATGCTTTATTACTATTTACCTCGACTTAATATAAAAAAAAGTTAGACTCTGACCTTGATGTAGTTGGCGTTGATGTAGCGGTCTGGCCCCGCCTCTTCCTCTGGGCTCTTCAGGACCACCCGGCTCTCAGGGTCTAAACAGGAAACCACAACGACAGAGTGAAAACAGCGTCTACTGTGTTTCTACTGGGAGGACAGCGGCGTTACTGACTGGGCAGGATGGTCTTGTATCGGTCTTTGATCATGTGTCCGGGAACATCGAGCTCTGCGGCGCTCACAAAGTTCGGAGGGATCTTCTGTGGAGGAGACAGGGACGGGCTGGACGTTAAAACAAACAAACCTCGTCTCGCACAGAGCTCAGACGTAGATGCGTGACCGCGAACGTGTGATGAATGCAGCAGACGCCACGTTACCTGATACTCTACATTCAGCGTGTGTGCGTCCACGGCGGCCTGCTGCAGCATCGTGTGCGTGAGAGGTCGAGATGAGGTGTGAAGCAGCTGGAGCCACACCTCCTTCGGGGTGGAGACAGAACACACAGGCTCCGCCCCCAGGCTGCTCACGTCCAATAGCAGCGAGAGGTTGGAGCCCCGCCTACAAAAAGAGCCAATCAAGACACAGTGTGATGATTGTTTGTGTGAGGGCAATCAAGAGAAGCTAGGACATTTCTAGAAAACAAGGACTTTTTTTGTAAACGAGCACATCTTTGGAAAGTGAGGACATTTTTGGTAAAGGAGGAATATCTTGAGAAAAAAAAGTACCATTTTCATAAAGAGAGGACATTTTTGAAATTTTGTGAGGGTCTGAGTGAGGGTATTTTTGGAAAGAGAGATTTCAAGAAATCGAGGACACTTTTTTAGAAAACTGTTTTTTCATAAACAAGCACATCTTAGCAATTGAGGACATTTTTGTAAAGAAAAGATAATTTTGGACATTGAGGACATTTGTAGAAAATGAGGCGATTTTAGAAAAGCAGGGCCATTTTTAGAAAGTGAGGACATTTCTGGAAAGTAAAGACGGTTTTGGAAAATGAAGACATTTTGTAAAGTTAGAATATTTTGTGTGAGTGGTTAATCCTTCTTTTGTGTCCTCTCTTTTTTTGGAAAGTGAGAAATGTTAAGATCGCAAAGACATTTTAAAAAAAATAAAGAAATCTTTTAAGAGTGGGGGACATTTTTGGAAAACTATTTTTTCATATACTAGCACATCTTAAGAAATTGAAGAGATTCTTAGAAAGTGACAACATTTTGGTAAAGAAAGAATATTTTTGGACATTTTAGAACAGCTGGGGATATTTTGGGAAATTAGGGGCCATTTTTGGTGAGGAGGAATATCCTAAGAAAGTGGGGACATTTTCAGAAAGCAAAGACATGTTTTGAGAAGAGACGACATTTTGGAAGGTGAAAATATTTGGAGGTTTTTGGAAAGCAAGTACATTTGTAGAAAATGAGGACATTTTGTAAAGTAATGATATATTTTGTGTGTGTGTGTGTGTGTGTGTGTGTGTTTACTACCCACCTCTCCTGCAGGCGGACTGAGGCTTTGCGAGGAGGTGTGGTCATGGGTGGGGGCGTGATCGGGTCTGCAGGCAGAGGGGAGGCTGAGCGCACCGCCGACATACTCATAGTGTGTTTGTGTGTTAGAGTCGTTCTTGGCTGTTCATCACAACACCACGCTGTAGGAGACAGAAGACACTTATTAATGTCAGTATATTGGATATTGATATTGTTGTTTCTCCTGAGAGTCAATAATACCAACACCGAAGCTGTTTGAGCTGCAGTTTCTCTAACGACCACTAGATGCTGACGTCCAGAAAACTCTGACTGTGTGGAAGTCAAAGTGAAACCCATTAAACCTCTTAAGCCCCTAGGGTGCTGGAAGGTGTGGTTAGACAGACATACCCAAAATTAATCAAGAATAGCTCCACAACTACCAGGTCTATATGCATGATGTTGGTATCTATGGATAGGTAAGACCTCAGAAAATTCATCCCCAGTATCAGTGACATTGTGACTGGTACTATGCCTGAGTAAATTGTGATGAACCAAAGGAAAAGTTTTCATTTTCATCCTTGCCTAAAATGTTTTATAGATTAGACAGTGGATAACACCATTATAGCAACAACGCCATGCACAGAGAGATGCAACACCGGTGCCCCTCGAGGGACCGTGCTTAAAAAAACAACTAAATTGTATAATTTTGACTCTAAATGGAGTAGTTTTATTATAATAATGAAATATGATCAAGTAAAACTGAGATAATAACAAATAAGTTCAATAACAAAGTAAATAAGATATCAAAAAAGAATCCAAAGTCAAGTATGTAATATAAAAACAGTCAAAAATATTATAAAGTAAAAATACAATTTCTCCTGTGTTGATTTTGTAACTAAAATATTGTAATCATTGCCAAACAAACATAGTTGTTTTAGTAGCGTTAAGGCCTCGTCTGTTAGAAACAATTCAGGAAAAAGACCACCACAGCATTTTATGAAGTTTTTAAAGGCAGTGTTTTAACACACGGCTCAGCCGAACCCGGTACTGGGTCCGTTGGGTAAAAGAGGTTTAGGTTGGGGGTTCACAAAAAAATCTAGAAGGAATGGTACTCACCATTCTGCTGTCACGTCTTGTTTTTCAGATCTATTTCAACTCAAACTGTCTGTTCTGCAATCACTCAATGGTTTAGTCATCAATGAGCTTCCTTATAAAATGAGAGGAGTTACTCCTGATGGCTGTTTGTTGTTGTCGCCTCATTTAAAGAAGTTTGACATGAGGAGGAAGGGATCTCTCTCTAGATCTATTTAGCTCTGTCATCAGTAACATCACAGGCGAACAGGGACGACCTGCCTGAACACACAGAAACACTGTGTTTGTGATTCAGTTTCCACATCAGGTCGGATCTGAAACGTTTCAGAGTGTCTCCATCGGAAGAGAGAGTTTCCTCACAGCAGGAAGTCAGCACACCCACGCTGACTCAACACTCATTCAGTCAGCACGCTGGAATATAAAGACAGTCGTCTGTCAGTCGTGTTTTGATTGTTATTTAATGATTTTAAAAGAAGTTGGTCATCAGTTTGTGAGCTGAGTCAGTTCTTGGTCTGACTTCTTGTCTGTTCTTGTTTCGTGTCATCAGTCACATCATGACTCCATGTTTAGACAACAACAGACCAAAACGTCTCCCGGTTCACCCAGAAAGCTCTGGGAGCTCAACTTGGGGCAGATACGTATCCCAGCATGCATTTCATTCCATGCAAAATAGTTTTAACATCACTATTTCTTTAAAGCATTAATGCAATTGATCCTTCGGAGGTCGTAGCGGACTCAGTTTTAAAGCTAGAAATCAAGCAAACTTGCGCCAAATTTTTGCGAGGAAAATCTGTCATTGTTATTTTCAAAGGGGTCCCTTGACCTCTGACCTCAAGATATGTGAATTAAAATGGGTTCTATGGGTACCCACGAGTCTCCCCTTTACAGACATGCCCACTTTATGATAATCACATGCAGTTTGGGGGCAAGTCATAGTCAAGTCAGCACACTGACACACTGACAGCTGTTGTTGCCTGTTGGGCTGCAGTTTGCCATGTTATGATTTGAGCATATTGTTTTATGCTAAATGCAGTACCTGTGAGGGTTTCTGGACAATACTTGTCATTGTTTTGTGTTGTTAATTGATTTCCAATAATAAATATATATATATATGTATATATATATACAGACGTAGGCAAAATCGTTGGTAACCTTCCGTTAAAGAAAGAAAAACCAACAATGGTCACTGAAATAACTTGAAACTGACAAAAGTAATAATAAATAAAAATTCACTGAAAATTAACTAATGAAAATCAGATATTGTTTTTGAATTATGGTTCAGCAGAATCATTTAAAAAAACAAACTAATGAAACTGGCCTAGACAAAAATGATGGTACTCTTAACTTAATATTTAGTTGCACAACCTTTTGAGGCAATCACTGCAAACAAGTGATTTCTGTAACTCTCAATGAGACTTCTGCACCTGTCGACAGGTATTTTGGCCCACTCCTCGTGAGCAAACTGCTCCAGCTGTCTCAGGTTTGAAGGGTGCCTTCTCCAGACTGCATGTTTCAGCTCCTTCCACAGATGTTCAATAGGATTTAGATCAGGGCTCATAGAAGGCCACTTCATAACAGTCCAATGTTTAGTTCTTAGCCATTCTTGGGTGTTTTTAGCTGTGTTTTGGGTCATTATCCTGTTTGAGGACCCATGACCTGCAACTGAGACCAAGCTTTCTGACACTGGGCAGCACATTTCGCTCCAGAATGCCTTGATAGTCTTGAGATTTCATTGCACCCTGCACAGATTCAAGACACCCTGTGCCAGATGCAGCAAAGCAGCCCCATAACATAACCGAGCCTCCTCCATGTTTCACATTAGGTACAGTGTTCTTTTCTTTGGATGCTTCATCTCTTCGTCTGTGAACATAGAGCTGATGTGACTTGCCAAAAAGCTCCAGTTTTGTCTCATCTGTCCAAAGGACATTCTCCCAGAAGCTTTGTGGCTTGTCAATATGCATTTTGGCAAATTCCAGTCTCGCTTTTTTATGATTTGGTGTCCTCCTGGGTCGTCTTCCATTAAGTCCACTTTGGCTCAAACAGTGACGGATGGTGCGATCGGACACTGATGTACCTTGACCTTGGAGTTCACCTCTAATCTCTTTGGAAGTTGTTCTGGGCTCTTGGGTTACCATTCGTATTATCCGTCTCTTCAATTTGTCATCAATTTTCCTCTTGCGGCCACGTCCAGGGAGGTTGGCTACAGTCCCATGGACATTAAACTTCTGAATAATATGTGCAGCTGTAGTCACAGGAACATCAAGCTGCTTGGAGATGGTCTTATAGCCTTTACCTTTAACATGAAGGTCTATAATGTTCTTTCTAATCTCCTGAGACAACTCTCTCCTTAGCTTTCTGTGGTCCATGTTCAGTGTGGTACACACCATGACACCAAACAGCACAGTGACTACTTTTCACCCTTTAAATAGGCAGACTGACTGATTACAAGTTTGAAGACACCTGTGATGCTAATTACAGGACACACCTTAGTTTAACATGTCCCTATGGTCAAATTATTTTCAATCTTTTCTAGGGCTACCATCATTTTTGTCTAGGCCAGTTTCATCAGTTTGTTTTTTAAAATGATTCTGTTGAACCACAATTCAAAAGCAACAGCTGATTTTCATTAGTTAATTTTCAGTAAATTTTTATTTATTATTACTTTTGTCAGTTTCAAGTTATTTCAGTGACCATTGTGGGTTTTTCTCTCTTTAACGGAATGGTACCAACAACTTTGCCTACGTCTGTGTATATATATATATATATATATATATATATATACATTTGCATAAAGCAGCATATTTATCCACTCCTATGTTGATAAGAGTATTAAATACTTGACAAATCTCCCTTAAAGGTACATTTTGAACAGATACAAAAATGTGTGATTAATTTGCGATTAATCGTGATTAACTATGGACAATCATGTGATTAAGCCCTAATATATAAATAGACCGGTAATCGATTAAAATAGTTAATTGTGATTAATCCCAAATTAAACGCACAATTTTATCTGTTCAAAATGTACCTTAAAGCTGAAGTAGGCAAGATTGGAGCAAATATGATTAAAAAAAAGTTATTTTTATAAAACGGTCACTATATCCTAACATTAGTACATGAAACAGGTAATCTGAAAAAAAATCATGTGCCTCTGTGTCCTCCGGTGCTCCTAACGGAATCTACAAGATTTCATAGACCGGAAGAAAACAAGCAGTCAGAGCTGATCTGAGGTCTGCTGTCCAGCTCCCGTCTATGAGAGCTGGCTGTCAATCACTCGCAAACTCCGGCCAAACGGTCAAACTAGGCAGCGCTGATCAAATATGAATCAATATTATGTTACGTTAATGCCTATTTCTCTCCTCAAATGTTTTCAGAATCATCTTGTAGTGCACGGTTTAGCTGTAAAATGAGAAAGTTTGTGACGTCGCCGCCATTGTGAAATCTGTTGAAGGAACGCCAAGTTTCGGTCACATGACCGCAGCACAGCCAATAGGAACGCTCTTTCAATGTAATGACCTGTGATTGGTCAAAGTCTCCCACCACAGGCTAGATTTTCTAAAGCCTGAAAACAGAGCCATGAGGAGGTGCAGAAGTCTAGTTAACTCTCAGAACACTTGAATTACAATATGCTGAAAGGTTATTATGGAAGTTTTGCTCAATGATGTCAAAAATATGCTGCCTACTGCGGCTTTAAAGGGAGATTTGTAAGTATTTATACTTATACACATTCATCTTTCAAACACAACGTCTTCAGATCCCATGAGACAAAACAAAGCACTAACAGGTTGTCAACACATTAAAAGAATAAAATGATAGTAAACGTATTGATCAGGCTTACCAGTTATTGACAACCATGATGTTTAGGCCAGTAAGGTGTGAATCCTCCTCTGATATGGAGCTCCTTTAACCTACAACAACAACAACAACATAACTAACTAACTGAACAACTAACTGGCTAAATAAGCCGTGAGAGAGAGAGAGAGAGAGAGAGGGCTGATCTGTCTTCTCAGTCTCCTCAAATCGATAATTTACTGACAAACCAGCAGCAAGAAGACACAAGTGAACAGAAATGGAGTGAGAGAGAAAGTGATAGTGAAGGAGAGAAAGTCTAAATCTGAGAGAAGAAGAAGAAGAGGCAGCAGGAATAGACATGTCCTGTGTTTCTGGCCGTTACGACTCTGACTCAAGGTGTTCAGGTAGAGAGAGAGAGAGAGAGACACCTGAGGGGAGAAGAGAGAGAGAAATGAGTCAGAGAGCGAATGAACGGATAGATAGATAGCTAATGAAAGAGAGGAAGAGAGATGCTCCAGGCGTTGATTATTAACACACCAACAGCAGTTGCTCATGAATCATTCATGTCAAATCATACAACAAACCGGTAACAGCAGCAACACCAAAACACACATTCATACAGCTTAATAAACGTACATGAATGTGACGCTGTCGTTTACCAACCATGACTCGACTTCATTGGTCCACAAAACGGGAAATTCACCCCAAACTTAGGACTTTGTTTAAGGAGATGAGCAGCCTGAAGTCGTGGTGACGCCCCCTACAGGTGGAGGCTGATAAACTCCTCCCCCAAATCAGCAATTGTCCTATCACAGCGTAGCAACTAGCGACAGCAGGTGTGTCAGTGCTTGTATGATGGAGCTCTCTCGCTACCTACTGCCACTCCGTTTACGCGTTCACGTGGAGGGTCCGCCATATTTAGTGACATCCCAAACCAATCAGTGGGGAGTGGATTGTAAAACCCTCTGACAGCGAGTCTGCATCAATGCCGACTTAACCAGCTGAACTTACTGACGACGTGCAACGCCGTTTAGCGTTCGTCATGGAACACGATCACATGTCAGTTCCGTGCGACTACCAGTACAAACATATACTGTTAACTGCTCAAACTGAGACAGTTTAATTTATTCTACTTTATAGTCATACAGACGTTATCAACTTAAAGGGACTGTTTGTAACTTCTTACACGTATAAATCACCCTGGTCGGTGTCCCATGCGCGCTCGTGTGTGGCTACGCTGTTCAGACTCAGACTCCAACACAAACTACTCAGAAGCACCAAAACCGCAAAGTTCTATCTAGTGAAGCCCGTCTTGCAAAACATTGTTGGCCGCGATCGGAGGACGCGGTTGAGACCGTAGCTTTGGTCTCCAGGGCCGGAGTCTCTGCTGTACTCTGCTCCTCTGCTTGCCTGCCTGCCTTCACTCACACATCGCGTTCGCTCTCGCTATTTCGCTCCACTCTTACATGCATGCACACACACTACACACTGCAGAAGATTTGTAGCTCTGAGAATATCTAGTAAATGTAC
>NC_051274.1:29522369-29544869 GCF_015220745.1 Sebastes umbrosus | reverse complement strand
TTCTAACAATATAACTCAAATCTACTCTGATGTATCTGTTAAGAAAATCCCAAAAGTTGAATCATATCTCATATTCTGGGGACTTTTATTCTGTAAATCCAGGAATCAGACACATGGACAAAGTCTTACAAGAAGAAACATCTGTATGCATAAATACTGCAGGACAGATGCTGATATACACACAGAAAACTGATGCAGCAGCGACCTCTAGTGACCTCTGTGTAGATTACACGTCTGTCAGAGGAAATCAGACACTACATGTTACATGTTCAGGTGTCATTTCTGAGGTTTCCATTTTACAAATGTAACTTCACAGCCTGCTCTTCACATCTGGATCTGGAGTTGATACCTTGTTGTGGTTGTAGACTAAAGGCAGCTGTTTTTTACACCAAACATGCTTATCTTTGTTGGTCATTTTACCATCTATGATGTAGAACCCCAAAATATTTCCACACACTTCTTCTAACATGCTTCGGTGTCGTGATTATCCAATCAGCTGTGAATTAACACATTCTCACTCCCATCTCGTCAAATACCGCCGCTTGGTCAGTGCCCCTCGGCATCAGAGACCGACACACAGGCAACCCCAGGGACGGTGTGTCAATACACGCTCATTACATGCATAGTGTCATTTCAAAATAAACTTCCCTTTTCACAGGAAGTTAGGTTTATGCAACACAACCACTTAGTCAGGGTTAGGAAACGGCCGTGGTTGATGTTAACTTCAATGACTAGCGACTCAAGTGACTCACGGGACTGACGATACCAAAGAGGCACATGACAAAATAAGTCAACGTTACTTTTAGTTTCACACGGGACACAAACAGCGGTCTGCTGGTTGAAAGTCTTGTGTTTGTTTGACCCATCTACCTCCCCTCCCGCCCTCCTGAACGGACTCTCACGCTATTAATACTACGTCACTTGCTCCGACCGTCGAATAATGGAGTGGGTGGGTATACATTGGAGTTGAAAGCCCGGTTGAGCCAAGGGGCACTGACCAATTGGCGGTATTTGACAGGCTGGAAGTGAGATTGAATTGCCCAATCAGCGCATCAACTCTTTTTCAACAAAGACAAGTTTAATGTCGAATTTTTGCCGTTTCCATACAGCTTTTCTAATGTGATACTTCAAAATGCTCATAAAAATATGTGAATGGAAACACAGCTAATGAAACACATTGTCTCTTCTTGTGTAGACATGAAGATAAATGACAAAATAACGGAGTTGGAGCACTTTTTTGTGCTGAAATGAATGAGGACGCACATTTTGTATCTGTTCAAAATGTACCTTAAAGGGAGATTTGTCAAGTATTTAATACTCTTATCAACATGGGAGTGGGCAAATATGCCGCTTTATGCAAATGTATGTATATATGTATTATTGGAAATCAATTAACAACACAAAACAATGACAAATATTGTTCAGAAACCCTCACAGGTACTGCATTTAGCATAAAAATGTGCTCAAATCATAACATGGCAAACTGCAGCCCAACAGGCAACAACAGCTGTCAGTGTGTCAGTGTGCTGACTTGACTATGACTTGCCCCAAATTGCATGTGATTATCATAAAGTGGGCATGTCTGTAAAGGGGAGACTCGTGGGTACCCATAGAACCCATTTTCACTCAAATATCTTGAGGTCAGAGGTCAAGGGACCCCTTTGAAAATGGATTTGACAGCTTTTTCTTGCCAAAATGTAGTGTACATTTAGAACATTATTTAGCCTCCTTCATGACAAGCTAGTATGACATGGTTGGTACCAATTCCTCAGTTTTTCTCGTTTCATATGATACCAGTATCTTCACTCTAGCTACAACCTCAAAATCACAAGTTGTGTTAATGCGTTAAGGAATTCAATAATTTAACCTTTATTTAAATCTCGAGGAATCATTGAGGGCATGCCCCCATTTTCAATGAAAGAAATTAGCGTTAAAACAAATTTGCATTAACGCGCTATTATCGCGTTAACTTTGACAGCCCTAAACTAAATTCTAGGAAACTGCTGATACAAAAACACAAAAAAGAACTTCTGCCTACTAGAATCTGAACACTTTCTACAACATTTTGACGCAAACTGAAAGAAAACTGTTTGTGATTCTTTACCTGGTTGTCGGCGTCTCGTGCTAGTAGTCGTTGTTGCTCCTCAGAGATGGTCGGTCTAGCGGAAGTGTTAATCAGGTCTAAAGCAACGTCGAAACACTTTTCCCATTGTCCACCACGGATTCTGTTCTTCACTTCTTCAGTCAACTGATCTTTTGCAGATTTCCTCAAAATCTCTTTCAGCACGTTGTCCTCCTCCTCTAGAATCAGCTTGTCAAATAGAAATCTTTTGTTGCAAGAACTTGATTTTTCTCCAAAGCATTTCCTCCATTGGCAGAGCGGAATAAGGAACGCCACCAGAACGATACCAAAGAGTGTAAAGCCGCCAATAACCTGAAAAATAAACAAAGATGGTTGTATTATAACAACATGACTGCGTTCTTGTAGTTCTAGAGTAACAATAGAAACACTCACCCTGGACCAGTTCTTCAGTTCAGCGATGATTACTCGTTCTTTCTCAGTGATATTGTTCTTGGCTTTGCAGGCTAACGGAGCCTGTTGTTCAGAGTGGTCATTCTTACAGCAAACGTACCAGTCTCCATCGAGGTACACAAAAGCAACCCACAGCAGGCCGACTAACGCTGCCTTCAAAAAGTGGCGGATGAAAGAACCCCAAAAGTTGCAGGTGGTCGGCCTGCAGCATCCAGCACATGAGCACAGGTATCTACAGACTCTCTGGAACGATCTGTCTGTCAACAGGATTAAGAGGAGGATTATAAAAACGGGCAGAACCATGTACACATGACATTGAGAGGGTTGTGGTTCGCAGCTGCACTCAAAGTCCCTGTTGAGCAGAAAAGTGTAGGTGAACATCAGAGTGATGGCGACGTAGGTACTGAGCTTCTCAGAGGCTAGGGTAGCCAGGAGGTTCTCCATCTTCAAAGTTTAGTTGGTATCAACTGGCAGCTCATATACCCTCTCAACTTGTTCTAACCTGAAGCCAGGCATTTCCTGTTTTGTCAGGCAGGACATGCCTGGTTTCATGTCAGATAGTCATCCATGTTTGAAACTGAAAGTATTTTATTCATGGTGTTTTGTGTAGTTGATTATGTTAACCCTTAACCCTCTGAGACCCACAAGAGACCCGTCTTAGTCTTTTTTAGGGGGGTACAGGGGGTCTTTAGGGGGAGATAGTGGGTCAACAGTAGATGTCACATAGAAGTGGTGTACATCATCTGAAAGCTGGGAACCTGAAGATTAATTTGTGTGTCAAGTTCTTCTAGTCATAAATCTGTAATAAACATGAATTAATTTCTTATTTAAAATAAATTGTGAAAGTATATCAGGGTTTAGAACATTATGATAGAAGTATATGATGGTCATCCTCATGCTCTATTATGTCTCACAAGTTGTTGCAGCAATCTTTGGGTTGATACCAATTGTTACTTACTGTTAATGATCAATAATCCCTCCAAAATACCACATTAAGACACCAAGACCTTGAGGAACACCATAGAAAAAGCCATGCTGGGATTTGATGTCAAAAACTTTTGACGTTTGGAGATTTCTGCAAGATGGTGAGCACTTATGTTGTGAAGGGGTTTTTGAAGTGGGGTTGTATGTATAGTCCAGTGTACTGAGAGGTCAAATAACTGTTTTTATGAATGGAGTCTGGTGGCTTTGAAAAGAGCAGTATAACGGCTTCAGTTCCCCGTCAGAAAGGGCTGTCTGACAGCGAGGTAAAGCGGCTGTGGACACCTAAAAAAAAAATCAATATCAGTTGATATACAGTGGTCGCTATTGTTAGCATATTTTCACCAATTTACCTCGGTATTAGTTTGTTTGCTCCAACATGTATTAGCCGTTGTTAGTTGTACATGAACATAGTTTTTCGACACCGACATCAGTTCATTTTACATTTATTCAAAGAAACACAAAAATGTGTTAATGTTTACATTTTGTTTATGAATGTTTTTTATTGCTTGAGATTTGTCAGTTACCCTCAAGAGGGAAACATTAAAATCCACCAAAATAACAAGAACATTTCTATATTTCTCTACTATACAAATTAGTGAGTCCTGTATATTCATGATTACCTACACCTGTTTTATCTTAAAATTAATTTAAATCATCCTACAAAACTAAACTACAACATCCTACAGTTTCCTCTGTATTACTTCAACAGTGCTGAGAACATTTTAACAAGTTTAAATTGAACAATTCTTTCATACTGCAACTAAGGGTCATCCTTTGAATTATATTACTATATTTTTTAAAGATGTTAATAATCCTGCAACCCAAACTAAAATTATAACTGGGATAAAAGCAAATACAGATGAATGAGGAAACACTGTACAAATAAATACATTCAGCAGAAAAGAGTGCAAAACACAAATACAAAAACAAGAAATGTAACCAAAGCAGTCTCAGGTAGCCTAATAAATTGTACAAATACAACACTTTTTTTTAAGGCAATCATGTTTCGAGTGTTAAAACTGATTCACCTCACTAACTATTGATTATTGTCTAACACCAAGGTCCAGTCCGATATCTAACCAGTTTATTGAAAATAGTTTTAAGGATTTTTAACTTAACTTTTTCCAACTTTCAAAGTTTTTGTTCCGTTTGTTTTGTGCTGTAAAGCACTCATTGGAGAGCAGCCAGGTGTGTAAGGGAGCTTTCAGGAACTTTTAAGGGTTCCTTCAAATATTCTGGAGCTCTGTTGTTCTATTAAATATTGATGACGTGGTAATAAATCCAGATGAACTCTGGTATTTAGCGTGCATTGTGGGAATCCATAGAGGACCAAATATGGTTCCCTGAGGAGCTCCTTCATGAACGTTTCGTGAAACCTGACAGTGTTTTTGGAGGTTCTTTATATGTTTTTTGTGGGTAAATTTGCTGCTGAGGAACCAAGTATCAGGTTAAGATAGGAACTTGTTGTTACATGGATATGTTTTCAGTTCTTCTACAACTGATGTCACAGCATCACAACAACACTGCCTCAACATCACATCTGCAGAAGAGCTTCCTGTTGCCGGTTAGCTGCATGCACCAAGACGTCTCAAGCATGAATACATTTTTCTTTGTGTTTTATGGGCACCAATAGAGAAAGACAATATAATTATTATTTCAGATGACGACATGCTAATTAGTGATACATCACCTAAATCTATTGCTGTATCACAATAAAGAGTAAAATATAGTGTCGACAACACAGACAATGGAACCTGAACATGTGGGGGGATGTCATGTTCAGTGATGAGTCCAGGTTCTGTCTGCGAAAGTTGGATGGCAGGGTCAAAGTTTGGAGACGACGTGGAGAATGCTATGCTGATTGTTGCACCGATGGAGTAACAGCTGGTGGGGGCAGTGTCATGGTGTGTGTGTGTGTGTGGGGGGGGGGTGGGGGGGGGGGGGGGGGGAGGGCGACATCTCCCTCACTAGCAAAACAAGGCTTGTCATCATTGAAGGCCATCTTAATGCAGTGAGATATCGGGATGAGATTCTGCAGCCAGTGGCGATCCCATACCTCCACAATCTGGGACCTAACTTCATCCTCCAAGAAACAACGCTCGCCCCCACAGAGCCAGGGTTATCACAGACTACCTCCACAATGTGGGAGTAGAGAGAATGGAACAGCCTGCCAAGAGTCCAGATCTCAACCCAATTCAACACTTGTGGGATCAGCTTGGGCGTGCTGTACGTGTCAGCGTGACCAACACAACCAGGCTGGCTGACCTGCAATGAATCCTGGTTGAGAAATGGAACGCCATCCCACAGCAACGTGTGACCAGGTTGGTGACCAGCATGAGGAGGAGGTGCCAGGCTGTGGTGGCTGCGTATGGATCTTCCACCGCTACTTAGGCTCCTGACGGTGTATTAAATGAATAAAGTGTAAAATAGACAATATGTCTTGTTTGTTCCTTGTTACTGATAGAGAGTTCAATCATCCAATCCACCAAACAACTCAAAACAAGAGTCAATACCAACAGGAGAATACACTGTTTACCATTGAAGGAGCATTTTTGGCAAATTTTTCTTAGGCGCTACCCACATAATCAGCTGTGCTGCTCATCCCACAAATGCATGATCCTTACAAGTTGGACATCATTGTGAAGGTAACTAAACAGGCTTTCCAACGATGTAAAATACAATGCCAATTAGCATTCTAACAACAGAGAAATAATCCACCAAACACAAGTTTCCAAACTTTTATTTCCCAGTTTATATAACACTTTTTGTGTTGTAAAAACAAAATAAAACAGAACACAACAGTAAACAGTGTTAGAATTGAAAAACGTTACACCGATAAGAGTATGTGTTTAACCCTGTTTATGTTGGTGGGTATGAATAGATAAGCAGAACACAAGAACAGTGGTGTTTACTATTTTGTTACACGTGCATTTGTTGCAGTATTATTGTGTGTCGAGTCACTGTAAACTACAGAGAGTAGTTCAGATTGAAGAGGGGAGGGATGTAATGAAGTGACTGTTGGTTGTCATTACAGCCCAGAACCAGTAGAGTGCTCTAGAGCCATACACATGGTAGGATTACCCAGAATGAGGTGCAGTGTATATACAGCCCATGCAGCAGAGGCTGTACAGAAACAAAAGTACACTGTAAAAAAAAACATTTTTTATTTCAAAATGACAGGGACATTTTTTTTAAAATTAAAAGAATTAACTGTTTATTGAAATGTGTAAAAAAAAAATCTGTATAAATGGAATACATTAAAGGGACTGTTCGTAACTTTTTAAGCGTATAAATGAACCGGGTCGGGATCCTATGCGCACTCGCGTGTGGCCGAAGTCTCGTCTCCTCTGCCTGCTTGCCTTCACTCACACAAGGCGCGTTCTCGCTCCATCTCTACACGTGCATGCGCGCTCACTCCACACTGCAGAAGAGTTAGTTTAGCTCTGAGAATATCTAGTGAATGTACAGTGGACGTTTGTGCAGAAATAACTGCTGCAGCTCCTCCAGACCAACAGAGGTTTTCCGTGACGGGGCTCCGCAACGAGTAACGTTTTCGCCTCCGACCGGGTCCCGGTGTCTCCCTGTGGGCGCAGTCGGGAGACGATAACGTTTCTTTTCCTGCTTCATCCCCGGCACCGACCCGCTTTTGCTGAAGCAGGAAAAGCCAACACTAGGATCAGCAGTGATTCATGGAGAGACCTTCATCTGGTCAGCTAACATTAATGCCAAGCAGATGCAATATAGAGTGATATTGTGGTTTTAGCTGACGTATGTCGCCTCACTGTTTTGAGCGATGCTTGTTCATGTCTATGTAGAGCAAGCAAGCGCAAGCCAGACGCTGACTTTTGTTGACTTAATGGCCACAGGTGTCGCTGTTGACAAGCAATTCTGAAAGTTACAAATAGTCCCTTTAAATGTCCGTTTTTTTTAACAGCTTTTGAATGTTAATTCTAACAAAACTAACCGTAAAAATAAAGTATTCTTTACTGATAAAAGTAGCAGGATTTCTTGTAATTTTACAAAAAAATGTTTGTTACACCGATATATCACTGTCAAATACATAAAAGTACTGTTATTAATCTATTTAAAAGTGTATAACTGCAAGAAAATATATGACTAAAGAAATAAATATTTTGTCATTTTTGTCACAACCACTACTTTATGTACATAAACTAAAAAAAAACACAGGTATTGACTATCCTATGAGACAGTTAAAAACTGCATTTTAACAGATTTTGAACTTATAAGCATTAAATTTAAATAGCCGTTCCATTTCTTCATCATCCGAGCACCAAAACATTTCTGCAGAGAAAACTGAATCAGAGTCGGTTTAGACGTTTCATCCTATAATCACAGATTAAAGCTCGTTATATGTTTGTTGACTGTTGACTGATGAATGGAAATGTGACCTTCACATTATCGAACAGATGTTGTTACTTTTTGGTTGTTCAACTCCTATTAGAACCTGCAGTTCCTGGGAAAAAAACACACAAATTATTAGATAAATTGTGGTATTTTCTAACAATATAACTCTAATCTACTCTAAGAAAATCCTAAAGGTTGAATCATATCTCATATTCTGGGGACTTTTATTCTGTAAATCCAGGAATCAGACACATGGACAAAGTCTTACATGAAGAAACATCTGTATGCATAAATACTGCAGGACAGATGCTGTTATACACACAGAAAACTGATGTAGCAGCGACCTCTAGTGACCTTTGTGTAGATTACACGTCTGTCAGAGGAAATCAGACACTACATGTTACATGTTCTGGTAATAAATGTGAGACCGACACACAGGGTAGCCCTCTAGCGGTACTTTCGGACGGACCAGGGACGGCGTTTCAATGCACGCTCGTTACATACAAAGTGTCCTTTCAAAATAAACTTCCCTTTACACAGGAAGTTAGGTTAAGGCAACACAACCACTTGGAAACAGGAAACTGCTGATACAAAAACACGAAAAAAGGACTTCTGCCTACTAGAATCTGAACACTTTCTACGACTTTTGACGCGAACTGAATGAAAACTGTTTGTGATACTTTACCTGGCCGGTGCTGTGTCCTGGTGGTTGGTCTTCCTGGGAAAAAAACACACACATTATTAGATAAATTGTGGTATTTTCTAACAATATAACTCTAATCTACTCTAAGAAAATCCTAAAGGTTGAATCATATCTCATATTCTGGGGACTTTTATTCTGTAAATCCAGGAATCAGACACATGGACAAAGTCTTACATGAAGAAACATCTGTATGCATAAATACTGCAGGGCAGATGCTGTTATACACACAGAAAACTGATGTAGCAGCGACCTCTAGTGACCTTTGTGTAGATTACACGTCTGTCAGAGGAAATCAGACACTACATGTTACATGTTCTGGTAATAAATGTGAGACCGACACACAGGGTAGCCCTCTAGCGGTACTTTCGGACAGACCAGGGACGGCGTTTCAATGCACGCTCGTTACATACAAAGTGTCCTTTCAAAATAAACTTCCCTTTACACAGGAAGTTAGGTTAAGGCAACACAACCACTTGGAAACAGGAAACTGCTGATACAAAAACACGAAAAAGGACTTCTGCCTACTAGAATCTGAACACTTTCTACGACTTTTTGACGCGAACTGAATGAAAACTGTTTGTGATACTTTACCTGGCCGGTGCTGTGTCCTGGTGGTTGGTCTTCCTGGGAAAAAAACACACACATTATTAGATAAATTGTGGTATTTTCTAACAATATAACTCTAATCTACTCTAAGAAAATCCTAAAGGTTGAATCATATCTCATATTCTGGGGACTTTTATTCTGTAAATCCAGGAATCAGACACATGGACAAAGTCTTACATGAAGAAACATCTGTATGCATAAATACTGCAGGGCAGATGCTGTTATACACACAGAAAACTGATGTAGCAGCGACCTCTAGTGACCTTTGTGTAGATTACACGTCTGTCAGAGGAAATCAGACACTACATGTTACATGTTCTGGTAATAAATGTGAGACCGACACACAGGGTAGCCCTCTAGCGGTACTTTCGGACGGACCAGGGACGGCGTTTCAATGCACGCTCGTTACATACAAAGTGTCCTTTCAAAATAAACTTCCCTTTACACAGGAAGTTAGGTTAAGGCAACACAACCACTTGGAAACAGGAAACTGCTGATACAAAAACACGAAAAAGGACTTCTGCCTACTAGAATCTGAACACTTTCTACGACTTTTTGACGCGAACTGAATGAAAACTGTTTGTGATACTTTACCTGGCCGGTGCTGTGTCCTGGTGGTTGGTCTTCCTGGGAAAAAAACACACACATTATTAGATAAATTGTGGTATTTTCTAACAATATAACTCTAATCTACTCTAAGAAAATCCTAAAGGTTGAATCATATCTCATATTCTGGGGACTTTTATTCTGTAAATCCAGGAATCAGACACATGGACAAAGTCTTACATGAAGAAACATCTGTATGCATAAATACTGCAGGGCAGATGCTGTTATACACACAGAAAACTGATGTAGCAGCGACCTCTAGTGACCTTTGTGTAGATTACACGTCTGTCAGAGGAAATCAGACACTACATGTTACATGTTCTGGTAATAAATGTGAGACCGACACACAGGGTAGCCCTCTAGCGGTACTTTCGGACAGACCAGGGACGGCGTTTCAATGCACGCTCGTTACATACAAAGTGTCCTTTCAAAATAAACTTCCCTTTACACAGGAAGTTAGGTTAAGGCAACACAACCACTTAGAAACAGGAAACTGCTGATACAAAAACACGAAAAAGGACTTCTGCCTACTAGAATCTGAACACTTTCTACGACTTTTTGACGCGAACTGAATGAAAACTGTTTGTGATACTTTACCTGGCCGGTGCTGTGTCCTGGTGGTTGGTCTTCCTGGGAAAAAAAACACACACATTATTAGATAAATTGTGGTATTTTCTAACAATATAACTCTAATCTACTCTAAGAAAATCCTAAAGGTTGAATCATATCTCATATTCTGGGGACTTTTATTCTGTAAATCCAGGAATCAGACACATGGACAAAGTCTTACATGAAGAAACATCTGTATGCATAAATACTGCAGGGCAGATGCTGTTATACACACAGAAAACTGATGTAGCAGCGACCTCTAGTGACCTTTGTGTAGATTACACGTCTGTCAGAGGAAATCAGACACTACATGTTACATGTTCTGGTAATAAATGTGAGACCGACACACAGGGTAGCCCTCTAGCGGTACTTTCGGACGGACCAGGGACGGCGTTTCAATGCACGCTCGTTACATACAAAGTGTCCTTTCAAAATAAACTTCCCTTTACACAGGAAGTTAGGTTAAGGCAACACAACCACTTGGAAACAGGAAACTGCTGATACAAAAACACGAAAAAGGACTTCTGCCTACTAGAATCTGAACACTTTCTACGACTTTTTGACGCGAACTGAATGAAAACTGTTTGTGATACTTTACCTGGCCGGTGCTGTGTCCTGGTGGTTGGTCTTCCTGGGAAAAAAACACACACATTATTAGATAAATTGTGGTATTTTCTAACAATATAACTCTAATCTACTCTAAGAAAATCCTAAAGGTTGAATCATATCTCATATTCTGGGGACTTTTATTCTGTAAATCCAGGAATCAGACACATGGACAAAGTCTTACATGAAGAAACATCTGTATGCATAAATACTGCAGGGCAGATGCTGTTATACACACAGAAAACTGATGTAGCAGCGACCTCTAGTGACCTTTGTGTAGATTACACGTCTGTCAGAGGAAATCAGACACTACATGTTACATGTTCTGGTAATAAATGTGAGACCGACACACAGGGTAGCCCTCTAGCGGTACTTTCGGACAGACCAGGGACGGCGTTTCAATGCACGCTCGTTACATACAAAGTGTCCTTTCAAAATAAACTTCCCTTTACACAGGAAGTTAGGTTAAGGCAACACAACCACTTGGAAACAGGAAACTGCTGATACAAAAACACGAAAAAGGACTTCTGCCTACTAGAATCTGAACACTTTCTACGACTTTTTGACGCGAACTGAATGAAAACTGTTTGTGATACTTTACCTGGCCGGTGCTGTGTCCTGGTGGTTGGTCTTCCTGGGAAAAAAAACACACACATTATTAGATAAATTGTGGTATTTTCTAACAATATAACTCTAATCTACTCTAAGAAAATCCTAAAGGTTGAATCATATCTCATATTCTGGGGACTTTTATTCTGTAAATCCAGGAATCAGACACATGGACAAAGTCTTACATGAAGAAACATCTGTATGCATAAATACTGCAGGGCAGATGCTGTTATACACACAGAAAACTGATGTAGCAGCGACCTCTAGTGACCTTTGTGTAGATTACACGTCTGTCAGAGGAAATCAGACACTACATGTTACATGTTCTGGTAATAAATGTGAGACCGACACACAGGGTAGCCCTCTAGCGGTACTTTCGGACAGACCAGGGACGGCGTTTCAATGCACGCTCGTTACATACAAAGTGTCCTTTCAAAATAAACTTCCCTTTACACAGGAAGTTAGGTTAAGGCAACACAACCACTTGGAAACAGGAAACTGCTGATACAAAAACACGAAAAAGGACTTCTGCCTACTAGAATCTGAACACTTTCTACGACTTTTTGACGCGAACTGAATGAAAACTGTTTGTGATACTTTACCTGGCCGGTGCTGTGTCCTGGTGGTTGGTCTTCCTGGGAAAAAAACACACACATTATTAGATAAATTGTGGTATTTTCTAACAATATAACTCTAATCTACTCTAAGAAAATCCTAAAGGTTGAATCATATCTCATATTCTGGGGACTTTAATTCTGTAAATCCAGGAATCAGACACATGGACAAAGTCTTACATGAAGAAACATCTGTATGCATAAATACTGCAGGGCAGATGCTGTTATACACACAGAAAACTGATGTAGCAGCGACCTCTAGTGACCTCTGTGTAGATTACACGTCTGTCAGAGGAAATCAGACACTACATGTTACATGTTTAGGTGTCATTTCAGAGGTTTCCATTTTACAGATGTAACTTCACAGTCTGCTTTCCACATCTGGATCTGGAGTCGATACCTTCAGACTTGTTGTGGTTGTAGACTAAAGGCAGCTGTTTTTTACACCAAACATGCTAATTTGTTGGTCATTTTACCATCTATGATGTAGAACCCCAAAATATTTCCACACACTTCTTTTAACATGCTTCGGTGTCATAATTATCCAATCAGCTGTGAATTAACACATTCTCACTCCCAACTCATCAAATACCGCCGCTTGGTCAGTGCCCTTCCGCATCAGAGACCGACACACAGGCAACCCCAAGGACGGTGTGTCAATACACGCTCGTTACATGCATAGTGTCATTTCAAAATAAACTTCCCTTTTCACAGGAAGTTAGGTTTAGGCAACACAACCACTTAGTCAGGGTTAGGACACATTCGTGGTTGATGTTAACTTACACTTATTAGCGACTCACGTGACTCACGGGACTGATGATACCAACGAGTCACGTGACAAAATAAGTAAACGTTACTTTTAGTGTCACACGGGACACAAACAGCGGTCTGCTGGTTGAAAGTCTTGTGTTTGTTTGACCCATCTACCTCCCCTCCCGCCCTCCTGAACGGACTCTCACGCTATTAATACTACGTCACTTGCTCCGACCGTCGAATAATGGAGTGGGTTGGTTTACATTGGAGTCAGTTGAAAGCCCGGTTTGTCACAAACTGTTGCTAAAGGGCGCCTCGTAGCGTTGGTCTCCGATGCCGAGGGGCACTGACCAATTGGCGGTATTTGACAGGCTGGAAGTGAGAACGAATTGCCCAATCAGCGCATCAACTCTTTTTCAACAAAGACAAGATTAATGTCGAATTTTTGCCGTTTCCATACAGCTTTTCTAATGTGATTCTTCAAAATGCTCATAGAAATATGTGAATGGAAACACAGCTAATGAAACACATTGTCTCTTCTTGTGTAGACATGAAGATAAACGACAAAATAACGGAGTTGGAGCACTTTTTTGTGCTGAAATGAATGACGTAACAGGCAACAACAGCTGTCAATGTATCAGTGTGCTGACTTGACTATGACTTGCCCCAAACTGCATGTGATTATTATAAAGTGGGCATGTCTGTAAAGGGGAGACTCGTGGGTACCCATAGAACCCATTTACATTCACTGATCTTGAGGTCAGAGGTCAAGGGACCCCTTTGAAAATGACTGTGACAGTTTTTTCTGGCCAAAATTTAGTGTACGTTTAGAACGTTATTTAGCCTCCTTCATGACAAGCTAGTATGACATGGTTGGTACCAATTCCTCAGTTTTTCTAGTTTCATATGATTCCAGTATCTTCACTCTAGCTACAACCTCAAAATCACAAGTTGTGTTAAAGCCCAGTTTGTCAAGAATTCATTAATTTAACCTTTATTTAAATCTCGAGGAATCATTGAGGGCATGTCCACATTTTCAATGAAAAAATCTGCGGCGTTAAAACAAATTTGCATTAACGCGCTATTATCGCGTTAACTTTGACAGCCCTAAACTAAACTCTAGGAAACTGCTGATACAAAAACACAAAAAGAACTTCTGCCTACTAGAATCTGAACACTTTCTACAACATTTTGATGCAAACTGAAAGAAAACTGTTTGTGATTCTTTACCTGGTTGTCGGCGTCTCGTGCTAGTAGTCGTTGTTGCTCCTCAGAGATGGTCGATCTAGCGGAAGTGTTAATCAGGTCTAAAGCAACGTCGAAACACTTTTCCCATTGTCCACCACGGATTCTGTTCTTCACTTCTTCAGTCAACTGATCTTTTGCAGATTTCCTCAAAATGTCTTTCAGCACGTCGTCCTCCTCCTCTAAAATCAGCCTCTCAAATAGAAATCTTCTGTTGCAACAACTTGATTGTCCTTCACAGCATTTCCTGCTGAGCGGAATAAGGAACGCCACCACAACGATACCACAGAGTATTGAGACCCCAATAACCTGAAAAATAAACAAAGATGGTTGTATTATAACAGCATGACTGCGTTCTTGTAGTTCTAGAGAACAATAGAAACACTCACCCTGGACGTGTTCCTCAGTTCAGCGATGGTTTCTTTTTCTTTCTCAGTGATTTTGTCCTTGGCTTTGCAGGCTAACGGAGCCTGATCAGTGCCGTTATTCTTACAGCAAAGGTACCAGTCTCCATCGAGGTACACAAAAGAAACCCACAGCAGGCCGACTAACACTGCCTTCAAAAAGTGGCGGATGAAAGAACCCCAAAAGTTGCGGGTGGTCGGCTTGCAGCATCCAGCACATGAGCACAGGTATCTACAGACTCTCTTGAACGATCTGTCTGTCAACAGGATTAAGAGGAGGATTATAAAAACGGGCAGAACCATGTACAAATTACATTGAACGCGTTGTGGTTTGCAGGTGCACTCAAAGTCCCTGTTGAGCAGAAAAGTGTAGGTGAACATCAGAGTGATGGCGGCAAAGGTCCTGAGCTTCTTAGAGGCTAGGGTAGTCAGGAGGTTCTCCATCTTCAAAGTGTAGTTGGTATCAGATGGCAGCTCATATACCCTCTCAACTTGTTCCTGAAGCCAGGCATTTCCTGTTTTGTCAGGCAGGACATACCTGGTTTCATGTCAGTGAGTCATCCATGTTTGAAACTGAAAGTATTTTATTCATGGTGTTTTGTGTAGTTGATTATGTTAACCCTTAACTGTCTGAGACCCACAATAGACCCGTCTTAGTCTTTTTTAGGGAGGTACAGGGGGTCTTTAGGGGGAGATAGTGGGTCAACAGTAGATGTCACATAGAAGTGGTGTACATCATCTGAAAGCTGAGAACCTGAAGATTAATTTGTGTGTCAAGTTCTTCTAGTCATAAATCTGTAATAAACATGAATTAATTACTTATTTAAAATAAATTGTGAAAGTATATCAGGGTTTAGAACATTATGATAGAAGTATATGATGGTCATCCTTATGCTCTATTATGTCTCACAAGTTGTTGCAGCAATTTTTGGGTTGATACCAATTGTTACTTACTGTTAATGATCAATAATCCCTCCAAAAACCACATTAAGACAACAAAGACCTTGAGGAACACCATAGAAAAAGCCATGCTGGGTTTTGATGTCAAAAACTTTTGACGTTGGAAGATTTCTGCAAGATGGTGAGCACGTCTGTTGTAGAGGGGTTTTTGAAGTGGGGTTGTATGTATAGTCCTGTGTTCTGAGAGGTCAAATAACTGTTTTTATGAATGGAGTCTGGTGGCTTTGAAAAGAGCAATATAACAGCTTCGGTTCCCCGTCAGAAAGGGCTGTCTGACGGCGAGGTAAAGCGGCTGTGGACGGGAGCAGCAGAAAAACAGATTTTAGAGACCTAAAAAAAAATCAATATCAGTTTATATATAGTGGTCGCTATAGTTGGCATATTGTCACCAATTTACCTCGGTATTAGTTTGTTTGCTCCAACATGTATTAGCCGTTGTTAGTTGTACTTGAACATAGTTTTTCGACACCGACATCAGTTCATTTTACATTTATTCAAAGAAACACAAAAATGTGTTAATGTTTACATTTTGTTTATGAATGTTTTTTATTGCTTGAGATTTGTCAGTTACCCTCAAGAGGGAAACATTAAAATCCACCAAAATAACAAGAACATTTCTATATTTCTGTACTATACAAATTAGTGAGTCCTGTATATTCATGATTACCTACACCTGTTTTATCTTAAAATTAATTTAAATCATCCTACAAAACTAAACTACAATATCCTACAGTTTCCTCTGTATTCCTTCCACAGTGCTGAGAAAATTTTAATAAGTTTAAATTGAACAATTCTTTCATACTGCAACTAAGGGTCATACTTTGAATTATATTACTATAATTTTTTAAAGATGTTAATAATCCTGCAACACAAACTAAAATTATAACTGGGATAAAAGCAAATACAGATGAATGAGGAAACACTGTACAAATAAATACATTCAGCAGAAAAGAGTGCAAAACACGAATACAAAAACAAGAAATGTAACCAAAGCAGTCTCAGGTAGCCTAATAAATTGTACAAATACAACACTTTTTTTTAAGGCAATCATGTTTCAAGTGTTAAAACTGATTCACCTCACTAACTATTGATTATTGTCTAACACCAAGGTCCAGTCCGATATCTAACCAGTTTATTAAAAATAGTTTCAAGGATTTTTAGTCTTTAGTTTTAAAAAAGCGAGTTAGCTGATGAGATTAAACAGGATCATTTCAGTTGTCTAACTTTCGTTGTGAGAGTTCAGGGTTTATAAATTCACCCGTTGATCCTGTTTAACTTGTTCACATCAGCTCCAGAGTGTGAGACTGTACAGCTCTGAGTCTGTTGAATAAACACAAAAACACAACGTGAACCTGTTCAACCATTCGCTCCACTGACGACTGAGAGTCAACATTTGCAGCTGGAACGTTTAGAGAATATTTCCTTTACACCCTGAGAATATTTTTACCGTCGTTATTTACAATAGCTTTCAAGAGCAAACACATCAAGTGTTTCAATTACAAACTAATTTGTAATAAAACGTGTACATGAGGATATCCCTGCTTCCCAACACGATCACATAGGTAGAGTTTACATTTCTACCATGTTTCCATGTATTGACTGAACGATAGAGTGTTTTTCTCTTTCTAGCAGAAGCAGAGAGCAGCTGAGGTTATCTAAAGATCACAACTTCATTATCTCTTCTCTATTTTTAAAGTTCTCTCAACATGATTTAATGCTCAGAATATCAAACACTGCACAGTTTTGTAATTTCTATACTTCATTATTTTGGTTTCATTATTTGAGAATAAAAGCCTCTTGTTAACAAATGAAGGAATTCTGTCCACAGAAAAAAAACGCTTGAGGGCTTTTATTTTTAAATGAAAGCAGGAAGTGCTGTTGATTTAAATATAAATCTTTGTCAACTCAGTAAAGTCACTAATAAAAGGGTCAAAGGTTATTGTAGGTTATTGTTGTGAAATAAACCCCGAGAGGGCGATGGACCCTGACGCGAAGCGGAGATCTTGCGTCACCCTGAAGGGGTTTATTTCACAACAATGACCCGCTAGCTGTACATTATCCTGCTTATTACACGGCTACTTACTTTAGAAATCAATAATTTGACACAAAAACGGCCCACCAAAGTCCCATATCAGAACTGCGCCCATAGCAACGGTCTGTTATACATAGCAACGATCTGCTATAAAGAAATAACAGACCGTAGAACGCCGTAATTGACCAATCAGAATCGAGTATTCAACAAAGCCGTGTAATAATAGTCATTATCTCAGATAACAAGGGGGTGAGATTCTGCAGCCAGTGGCGATCCCATAGCTCCACAATCTTGGACATAACGTCCTCCTCCAAGATGTCAACGCTCGCCCCACAGAGCCAGGGTTATCACAGACTACCTCCACAATGTGGCAGTAGAGAGAATGGAACGGCCTGCCACGAGTCCACACCTCAACCCAATTCAACACTTGTGGGATCAGCTTGGGCGTGCTGTTAGGGTGACCAACACAACCATGCTGGCTGACCTGAAGTGAATCCAGGTTGAGGAATGGAACGCCATCCCACAGCAACGTGTGACCAGGTTGGTGACCAGCATGAGGAGGAGGTGCCAGACTGTGGTGGCTGCGTATGGATCTTCCACCGCTACTGAGGCTCCTGACGGTGTATTAAATGAATAAAGTATAAAATAGACAATATGTCTTGTTTGTTCCTTGTTACTGATAGAGAGTTCAATCATCCAATCCACCAAACAACTCAAAACAAGAGTCAGTACCAACAGGAGAATACACTGTTTACCATTGAAGGAGCATTTTTGGCAAATTTTTCTTGGGAGCTACCCACATTATCAGCTGTGCTGCTCATCCCACAAATGCATGATCCTTACAACTGGACATCATTGCGAAGGTAAATAAACAGGCTTTCCAACGATGTAAAATATAATGCCAATTAGCATTGTAACAACAGAGAAATAATCCACCAAACACAAGTTTCCGAACTTTTTTTCCACAGTTTATATAACATTTTTTGTGTTGTAAAAACAAAAAAAACAGCAGACAACAGTAATCAATGTTAGAATTGAAAAACACTACACTGATAAGAGTATGTGTTTAACCCTGTTAATGTTGGTGGGTATGAATAGATAAGCAGAACACAAGAACAGTGGTGTTTACTATTTTGTTAAGTTACACGTGCATTTGTTGCAGTATTATTGTGTGTCGAGTCACTGTAAACTACAGAGAGTAGTTCAGATTGAAGAGGGGAGGGATGTAATGAAGTGACTGTTGGTTGTCATTACAGCCCAGAACCAGTAGAGTGCTCCAGAGCCATACACATGGTAGGATTACCCAGAGTGAGGTGCAGTGTATATACAGCCCATGCAGCAGAGGCTGTACAGAAACAAAAGTACACTGTAAAAAAAAAAAAAATTTATTTCAAAATGACAGGGACATTTTTTTTAAAAATTACAAGAATTAACTATTTATTTAAATGTTTCATGTGTTTTAACAAAAATAAATCCGTATAAATGGAATACATTTAATATCTGTTTTTTTTAACAGCTTTTGAATGCTAATTCTTCTTTTATTCTGTAAATCCAGGAATCAGACACATGGACAAAGTCTTACATGAAGAAATATCTGTATGCATAAATACTGCAGGACAGATGCTGATACACACAGAAAACTGATGTAGCAGCGACCTCTAGTGACCTCTGTGTAGATTACACGTCTGTCAGAGGAAATCAGACACTACATGTTACATGTTCAGGTGTCATTTCTGAGGTTTCCATTTTACAGATGTAACTTCACAGTCTGCTCTTCACATCTGGATTTGGAGTCGATATCTTGTTGTGGTTGTAGACTAAAGGCAGCTGTTTTTTACACCAAACATGCTTATCTTTGTTGGTCATTTTACCATCTATGATGTAGAACCCCAAAATATTTCCACACACTTCTTCTAACATGCTTCGGTGTCGTGATTATCCAATCAGCTGTGAATTAACACATTCTCACTCCCAACTCGTCAAATACTGCCGCTTGTTCAGCGCCCCTGGGCATCAGAGACCGACACACAGGCAACCCCAGGGACGGTGTGTCAATACACGCTCGTTACATGCATAGTGTCATTTCAAAATAAACTTCCCTTTTCACAGGAAGTTAGGTTTAGGCAACACAATCACTTAGTCAGGGTTAGGACACGTTCGTGGTTGATGTTAACTTCAATGACTAGTGACTCAAGTGACTCACGGGACTGACGATACCAAAGAGGCACTTGACAAAATAAGTAAACGTGACTTTTAGTTTCACACGGGACACAAACAGCGGTCTACTGGTTGAAAGTCTTGTGTTTGTTTGACCCATCTACCTCCCCTCCCGCCCTCCTGAACGGACTCTCACGCTATTAATACTACGTCACTTGCTCCGACCGTCGAATAATGGCGTGGGTTGGTTTACATTGGAGTCAGTTGAAAGCCCGGTTTGTCACAAACTGTTGCTAAAGGGCGCCTCCGTGTGTCGGTCTCCGATGCCGAGGGGCACTGACCAATTGGCGGTATTTGACAGGCTGGAAGTGAGATTGAATTGCCCAATCAGCGCATCAACTCTTTTTCAACAAAGACAAGTTTAATGTCGAATTTTTGCCGTTTCCATACAGCTTTTCTAATGTGATACTTCAAAATGCTCATAAAAATATGTGAATGGAAACACAGCTAATGAAACACATTGTCTCTTCTTGTGTAGACATGAAGATAAACGACAAAATAACGGAGTTGGAGCACTTTTTTGTGCTGAAATGAATGAGGACGCACATTTTGTATCTGTTCAAAATGTACCTTAAAGGGAGATTTGTCAAGTATTTAATACTCTTATCAACATGGGAGTGGACAAATATGCCGCTTTATGCAAATGTATGTATATATGTATTATTGGAAATCAATTAACAACACAAAACAATGACAAATATTGTTCAGAAACCCTCACAGGTACTGCATTTAGCATAAAAATGTGCTCAAATCATAACATGGCAAACTGCAGCCCAACAGGCAACAACAGCTGTCAGTGTGTCAGTGTGCTGACTTGACTATGACTTGCCCCAAACTGCATGTGATTATCATAAAGTGGGCATGTCTGTAGAGGGGAGACTCGTGGGTACCCAGAGAACCCATTTTCACTCAAATATCTTGAGGTCAGAGGTCAAGGGATCCCTTTGAAAATGGATTTGACAGCTTTTTCTTGCCAAAATGTAGTGTACATTTAGAACATTATTTAGCCTCCTTCATGACAAGCTAGTATGACATGGTTGGTACCAATTCCTCAGTTTTTCTCGTTTCATATGATACCAGTATCTTCACTCTAGCTACAACCTCAAAATCACAAGTTGTGTTAATGCGTTAAGGAATTCATTAATTTAACCTTTATTTAAATCTCGAGGAATCATTGAGGGCATGCCCCCATTTTCAATGAAAGAAATTAGCGTTAAAACAAATTTGCATTAACGCGCTATTATCGCGTTAACTTTGACAGCCCTAAACTAAATTCTAGGAAACTGCTGATACAAAAACACAAAAAAGAATTTCTGCCTACTAGAATCTGAACACTTTCTACAACATTTTGACGCAAACTGGATGAAAACTGTTTGTGATTCTTTACCTGGTTGTCGGCGTCTCGTGCTAGTAGTCGTTGTTGCTCCTCAGAGATGGTCGGTCTAGCGGAAGCGTTAATCAGGTCTAAAGCAACGTCGAAACACTTTTCCCATTGTCCACCACGGATTCTGTTCTTCACTTCTTCAGTCAACTGATCTTTTGCAGATTTCCTCAAAATCTCTTTCAGCACGTTGTCCTCCTCCTCTAAAATCAGCTTGTCAAATAGAAATCTTTTGTTGCAAGAACTTGATTTTTCTCCAAAGCATTTCCTCCATTGGCAGAGCGGAATAAGGGTCGCCACCAGAACGATACCAAAGAGTGTAAAGCCGCCAATAACCTGAAAAATAAACAAAGATGGTTGTATTATAACAGCATGACTGCGTTCTTGTAGTTCTAGAGAACAATAGAAAAGACTCACCCTGGACTCGTTCCTCAGTTCAGCGATGGTTTCTTGTTCTTCCTCAGTGATATTGTCCTTGGCTTTGCAGGCTAACGGAGCCTGTTGTTCAGAGTGGTCATTCTCACAGCAAACGTACCAGTCTCCATCGAGGTACACAAAAGCAACCCACAGCAGGCTGACTAACGCTGTCTTCAAAATATGGCGGATGAAAGAACCCCAAAAGTTACAGGTGGTTTCCCTGCTGCATCCAGCACATGAGCACAGGTATCTACAGACTCTCTGGAACGATCTGTCTGTCAACAGGATTAAGAGGAGGATTATAAAAAAGGGCAGAAACAGGTACACAAAACATTGAAAGCGTTGTGGTTTGCAGGTGCACTCAAAGTCCCTGCCGAGCAGAAAAGTGTAGGTGAAAATCAGAATGACGGCGGCATAGCTGCTGAGCTTCTTAGAGGCTAGGGTAGCCAGGAGGCTCTTCATCTTCAAAGTCTAGTTGGTATAAAATGGCAGCTCATATACCCTCTCAACTTGTTCTAACATGAAGCCAGGCATTTCCTGTTTTGTCAGGCAGGACATGCCTGATTTCATGTCAGTGAGTCATCCACATTTGAAACGGTAATTATTTTATTCATGGTGTTTTGTGTAGTTGATTATGTTAACCCTTAACCCTCTGAGACCCACAATACACGTTTTTGTCTTTGTTAGGGGGGTACAGGGGGTCTTTAGGGGGAGATAGTGGGTCAACAGTAGATGTCACATAGAAGTGGTGTACATCATCTGAAAGCTGGGAACCTGAAGATTAATTTGTGTGTCAAGTTCTTCTAGTCATAAATCTGTAATAAACATGAATTAATTAATATTTAAAATAAATTGT